>NC_057723.1:40702762-40739686 GCF_004010195.1 Chiloscyllium plagiosum
GAACCCTCAGTATCTTCTCTAGCAGGTTCCCCAGCCCTGTCATCAGTCTCACCAGTCTATTATTGACTGGATTATCCCGCCTCGGAACCCTCCAACCACAAGGGATGAATGCAGATTTATCCCGCTTCCTCATTTCCCCTCCCACCACCTTATCTCAGTCCCAACCCTCAGACTCATAAGCGCCTTCTTGACCTGCAACCTTCTTCCCGACCTCTCCGCCCCACCCCCTCTCCGCCCTATCACCCTCACCTTAACCCCCTTCCACCTATCGCACTTCCAACACCCCTCCCCCAAGTTCGTCCTCCCTACCTTTTATCTTAGCCTGCTTGGCACACTCTCCTCATTCCTGAAGAAGGGCTCATGCCTGAAACGTCAATTCTCCTGCTCCTTGGATGCTGCCTGACCTGCTGCGCTTTTCCAGCAACACATTTTCAATTCTTAAAAATAAGGTAACTTTTCTATTTCTGCATATATACGCTACTTTTCAGGAATTTTAATCTTTAGATTTGCTCATTTTCATACGATATCATTTTTCAATGAGAGCAGTGCAGGATCTCAACACAGTACAGATCAAACTGGATTTATTTACCTATCTAGAAAGATTCTATTGCTCCATTCCCCTTTCTTTGCAGGGCTTAATAATTCTGTAGTTTTCACCTCCACCCCTTTTTTAGGAAAGTCTATGTGTGAACAATTTCCTTGTAATCAGCCATAAATTTACTTTAACTCATTTATACCAATATCTCGTTATCATTTTCTCATTATTCGCTTCAAAGCAAATATTGTGGATTTACCTATTTTAGTTCCTTAATTAACTAATGTCTCTTTGTAAGATCAGTTCTCAGGCACCTCTTCTGCTGCTGAAAAACTCAGGTTTCACCAGGCTTTCTTTACAACTCAGCAGGGAACAGCCTCGTGGCACTTGTCTGGTGCCTGACTGTCTCCTATGTTTCTCAGCAACCAGAACGGAACACAATGTCTGATGTCTGACCAGAGTGCAGTAGTTTGCTCACTATTTCCTGTGATCTATATACTACCCTTTTGGGTATGTGATTCAAAATTCTATTGACTTTGCTAATTGCTACTCTACAGCAGTTGGATGTGTTGAGCATTGAGTCTGCTGAGTTTCTCAGTCTCTGTAAAAAAAATTTCCTTTGATATTTCAGCATGATTCAAGACGTATATTGCCCATTTTCCTTTCTAATTTACACTTACCAGTTGACATTACATATTTTCTTCAGTTTAATCTGTAACTTCCGAAATGTTTGTTTGAATCTACAACACATCTTAGTTTGATATTGTGACAGATTTGACAAGTTTGCAAAAAATTTCTTATTGAGGATCATTGATATAAATTAGAAAAAGCAATACCACAATCCTTTTGGATCTACTCCCATACTCAACTAAACCCAGTCTGAACCAAAATTCCTGTTATTTTTTATTCCAGCTGATTTCTGTCTATGCTTAAAAATCACCAGACACCCACAGCTTTGAAGTTAACTAGCATACTTTTGAATGGAACTTTTGTCAGGAAGAACAAAAGATGACGTAATCATTCGACACAAAGTGATGAAAGGGAGCAGAAGTTTAGTCATTTACAAGTAAACTGCATAAACAACATCTGTACGCGTCGTCCAAATATTCAATCATTGTGTTCATGTTTGAACCAACTGTCAAATCCATTTTCAGACTACATAGATAGTAATTTCAAATGGAAGCAACAGTCTATCTACATTCAATTTATACTTGGAAATTTTGTTCCACAATTATGTAACTAAGAATGGTAAGACTAACAGCAGTCTGTAATAAACAAGAGGGCATTAACATCTTCTGTTAAATGGCTTGCATTCTGGTCTTCAGTGATGAGTTAAGTATTTTACAGCAAAGGTAGAAGTACTCCAAGGTGGTAAAAGAGTAAGAATTAGCTGACAAATAAAGTTGTTTAACCTGCCCCAAAATATGAGTCAAATTTGGAAAGCTAGGGGAAATATGACTCTGAAATTCTAAAAGCTACTCTCCTGTTGGGTGAAAACCATTTGTGAACATCGATGGCCCAATTTTGACTCTCGGGCAGTAGGTGGCAACACGAGAGCTAATTTATTGAATTTGCTAATATGCTATCAAGCAGAAAGATCCTTTGCCTTTCCCAGTGGGTACCCTTAGTTTAGTAATCTAGTTTACCATGCCATTGCTTGCACCCATGTGTAGGCAACCAGTGAAAAATTAGCAACACAAACAAAAGACTCAAAAATAAAAGCAGTTGCAGTGGAATTATTCTCCCATTCAAAGAGTTAATAATGTCATTAAGTTTTTATCTCAACATAATCAAAGAAAAGCCTCTTGCATCAACATTCAGAATTGAAATTGATTCGGCTCATTGAAGGAATTGTAAACCTACCCATTGAGAATTAATGTTCAGTTATTTCTTGGGCAGATATTTTCGCAGACTGTTACAAGTTTTATTAATGTGAGCTAGTTAACAAGAAAAATAACTTCATTTTGCACTATTGTTCTTATTCCTTTAAAACTCTATATTTTAACAACATTATAATTCGGTTTGTTTTATGATAAACTAATATTTCAAATGCTCTTCTGGCATTTTGATATCTTAGAACCAAAGAATCCCTACTGTGTGGAAGCAGGTCATTCAGCCCATTGAGTCCACACTGACCGTCCAAAGAGCATCCCACCCAGACACACCCCTCTGTCCTATCCCTATAACCCCTGCATTTCCCATGGCCAATCCACCTAACCTGCACATCTTTGGACTGTGGGACTTTGTTCAGTACTTTTTGAAGACTATATTTCTTTCAGAGCTATGCATTTATGTATATTTCTCTCCTATAATATGTCACGTATTATACACACATTTAAAATTATGCTGTAGATCAATTTGTTGTCGATTCTGCTTTGCCAACCAATTCAAACATGGCCAATATGTTTCTCAACACTTATCCATAATCTTTATATTCTTAATAAAAAGCTTCCAATCACAGTCTTGGAAATATCAATTGACCTAACACAGTACCTTTTTTTGAGAAAGAGTTCCTCAATCTATCACATGTGAAAGTGCTTCCTGAATTCTGTTTTAGGTAGCATAGCTCTAATTTTAGAATTATGTCTGCTTGTTTTAGATTCCTTCAAAAAAGGAAATTGTTTCTCTGTTTGGAAATTATCCCTCCCAGTTTGGTGTGAGTAATAGTGAGGAAAGTGGGGAAAATACAATGTGATTGATAAATGAGAATTTTGACGTTGAGAAATATTTTTCCAGGTTTTCCCACAAAGCCATAAATGTCAAGTTCAGAATTCCACCATTGACTGGTGACTATCTGATTTCTATGCTTTTCCATCTCACTAAAAATTCAACTTATGTTGTTTCTGACTCTCAAACTGTTTCATGAAGAAACTGGATGGTGCAAATTGTGGACTTTATGTAAGAGTGGCTACCTGGCAGCTGCAACTCACCAAGTGTCTGTTCTGACCATCACACAACTACTTCTTCAGAATAACACCTCTGAATAGTTTATGGGCACCATCCTCCTCAAATTTACATCCATGCAAGTTGGCATTAGCAACCCGCCAAGCTCACCACATCATCACACTTGCTTTCAGATGAACTCTGGCACCACTTCAGGCCTGCAACACTTTATTTTCAAGTTCAGGACCACCAATGATTTGCATGCTTCTTCAGGTTGCTTTGCACATAGGGACACACACGCATCCCATGCATCTTCAACTTGCCTAATGTATGCTGTGTCTGATTCTCAGCCTGTTTCATCAAGAAACAGGATGGTGCAAATTGTGGGCATGTTCCTAAGAGTCTTATTGCTCTTAGCTTGTCTTCTTAGCGCCCATTCCATTTACCCCTAACTTGGAAGTTGCCAGCCTTTGTGTACTCCACATTGTTTTCTTGGTGCACACTCACTGATTACAGCAGCAACACCATTGTCTAGGTTACATTGCAATCTTAGTGCACAAAATCTTTGGTTTTCAGTTGCAAGCTGTTAGTCTCCGTGGCTGGCATTGCTTTTCAGCAGAGAGGCAGGCAATGTGTGATGGCAGGTAGCATCGAACAATAAATCTACCAGTCAGATAGAGACTGGACACGTGCTACATCAAATATTAGAGGGGTAGCATATGCCAGCAAACACATTGCATATGATTCAATCCAAGGTCAAAAGGGACCTATCCAGAGTGAGGTATAGGGAATGACAGTCAGTTGGGGGGGGGAGGGTGTTACCATCTCACTCAGTCAATGGGTTTATCTGATCACACTACACAGGGTTGGCCACAATCATTCAGGTCCTCCCAGACTCTGAGGATCTGTGTCTTTGCAGCCTGGGGATTGGACCAAGGTCTGTCAATCATGCCTCAAGCAGTCTCAAATGACAGGTAAGTCAGTTGGCATGCTGTCAAAACATCAGTTTGGGTAGGTATGCCACTTTTCCCTTCAATGAGATAAAGGGAAGGATTGGAATTGGATGGAAGAGCAGTTAGTGGTGATGCTTGAATAGGAGAGGTTGTGAGGTGTTTCCTCAGAGTGGGAAGCAGAAGTGATGTGTAGCTGGGCTTTAATTATGGCGTCAGAAGCATAAAACCAAAGGTTCCAGCAATGGGAAGTATTTCTGTTTCTCGGCCCACATGATTCCCTGATAAAGGCACCCAAGAGGCTAGTTGCATAATTAATGAGGTTAAGAGAGAAATATTTCATGAGAAACGGCACTCTAAAATAGGCTCCCTGAATCTCACTTGGCAGGCAGCAATTTTCCACCCTCTGCATATACACTATTGAATCCCTTTATCATTTTAAATGCCCAGATTAATTAGAATACCCCATCAGCATTCTAATCTCAAAGGAATACAAACCAAGTTCATGCAATCCATCCTCAAGATTTAACAGATGACTCTTACTTGCTGGTTAACCAGTACAGATTCCCTTCTGTTAAAATTTAGTCTGAAGCATTATAATTGATGAGACCAGACATTCATAACTGAGCAGAGAATGAGGTTTGTTTGCATTAGTGTTTGGATGGAGACAATAGGTAAATGAAAAGATAATACAGACACATGGAGTGTAACTGAACATATAGCATTAAACTGTGGGCTCTGATTACTATGGCATGATCGGCAATGAAAATGCAAGTAAATCCCATAAGGATTTGGATTAATTCCAAGAATACATTATTCTTATGAATTACAATAAATCATACACTAAGATTTATGATGTTACTTGTTTTGGTTTTAATTTACAAAGACAAAATGGAATTCTCTAACCTCTACTGATCAGTTGGAACAGCCCTTATAATGTTTAACTCCTGGAGAGTGTGCAATGACCCAGAGAATTGCACAGGTGAAAGATAGTCCTGTCAGCTCCGCTTGAGCAGCTACACCAATGAGAGGGTAGAAACCTCCCAGTACACCTGGGAATGTGTGTCCATTGGAAACATTAGAATTCAACAGCAGTCAATAAATCCTGAGATAGACAGGTTTTGAAACCATCTCTAACTGACAACCCATCAGTGGAGTTTCCTTTGATCTGACTGCATAACTTGTCATGTAATGCTTTGTTCAAATATGCATTTTTTTTAAAGATTAATATGCTTATAAGAATTACTATTATTTATGTGAGAAGTGTGTTTTAAATGAAGAATTAAGTCACGATTTAAATCTATAGTATTGACCTGAGACATTCTAATAGGATACACATGTATCCTTATGTCTTATTTCATTATCCTTCATGCGGTTTGGAATGAAGATTAACTACTGCATGGATATCCACTCTTTTTAGTAAGCTCCTTACACTGTTCCAACAGCCCAGTGCAAACAACCTGCATCCACTTTTTCAGATTTTGTTTTCATATTTTAATGAATGTCCAGCTTCAAATCTCTGTGGTTCTGATAGAAAGGGGGTAGTTTTTGTTGGTGCATGAAACAGACAGGTGGCAGCTATTGATGTCACACTGTCTGCCAGATAACTGCCACAAAAGGTCAAAACCACCTTAAGAGTTGCTTTTCATCAGCATGGTGGTTGTGAAAAGCAAACACTGATTGGGCATTCTGAAGCAGCTCACAGATAATGGTGGGTGAGAATTTGACTTACTCTTATGCCAAGCTTAAGTCTGGTCCCACAGGCTGATGATCTCAATGAGCTACAGCAGGGAGTTGCATAGGTCCATAGTATTTTGTGGAATGCAAAGGAGCATTCATCCTCCCAGCAAGATGACAGCAAACAAAGCAAGGGTGATGTGTGAGAAAAAAAAAACCTTTTCACGCAGCAAGCCATAGAATCATAGAAATATACAGCGCAGCAACAGACCCTTTGGTCCAATTTGTCCATGCCAACCAGATATCCAATATAAGTTTAGTTCCATTTGCCAGCATTTAGCTATTATAACTCTAAGCCCTTACTATTCATATACACATCCAGATGCTTTTTAAATGTTATAATTGCACCAGCCTCCATCACGTCCTCTGGCAGCTCTTTCCATACACACATCACTCTCTGTGTGAAAATATTGCCTCTTAGGACCTTTTTATATCTTTTCCCTCTCACCTTAAATTTATGCTCCCCAAATCCCCCAACCCGGGGAAAAGACTTTGTTTATTTACCCTATCCTTAATGATTTTATAAACCTCTATAAGGTCACCCCTCAGCCTCCGACACTCCAGGGAAAATAGCCCCAGTCTATTCAGCCTCTCCCTGCAGGCCAAACCTTCCAACCCTGGCAACATCCTTGTAAATCTTTTATGAACTCTTTCAAGTTTCACAACATCCTTCCAATAGCAGGGAGACCAGAATTCCAAAAGTGGTTGAACTAACATCCAATACAGCTGCAACATGACCCTCTAACACCTATAGTCCATGCACTGCCCAATAAAGGCAAGCATACCAAACACCTTCTTCACTATCCTATCTACCTGCAACTCCACTTTCAAAAAACTATTTACCTGCACTCCAAGGTCTCTTTGTTCAGCAACACTCCCCAGAACCTTAACATTAAATGTATAAGTCCTGCCCTGATTTGCCTTTCCAAAATGCAGCACTTCGCATTTATCTAAATTAAACTCCCTTTGCCACTCCTCGGCCTGTTGATCCATCTGATCAAGATCCTGTTGTACTCTGAGGTAACTTTCTTCACTGTCCACTGCACTTCCAATTTTGGTGTCATCTACAAACTTTGTAACCTCCTATGTTCACATCCAAATCATTTATGCAAATGATAAAAAGCAGTGGACCCAGCAGTGATCCTTATGGCACACCATTGGTTACAGGCCTCCAGTCTAGAAAGCAACCCTCCACCGCCACCCTCTGTCTTCCATCTTTGAGCGAGTTCTGTATCCAAATAGCTAGTTCTCCCTGTATTCCATGAGATCTAACCTTGCTGACCATGAGGAACCTTGTTGAATACCTTACTGAAGTCCACACAGATCACATCCATCCCTCTGCCTTTGTCATTACTTCTTCAAAAAAAACATTCAGTGTAATCTAAATGGAAAACATTGTGGCTTTAAGAGCTGCTCCTTTTTTGAGGTATTTTCAGTATTGGAGCTAATTTCCTCAAATGCCTGCTTTATATATTGCTGCATTGTTTTGGAACTTTGGGGAAAAAAGATCAAGACAACTGCACTTTAAAAAAGGAAGAAGGGAGACAAAGACAGTGACTACATGGTGCGAAGTGAATCAATGGAGAAAAAAACCAACACTGCTATCTGACCCAGCAGTGAACCTTCACAGCTACTGCCTCAGCTGTTTGATTATCTCTGGACACTGGAGTTTGCCAAAAAAAAAGTAGCTAGGGTATGAAATGTAATGCCTAAAAATGTTGTGGAGATAGGTTCAAGTGAGGCGTACAAGGTGGCATTGTGTGGGATATAGGTAAAGTAGTGTTACTTCTGCAATCATAATTACTTATGCAAGGTAAATGCACTCACACCAGTGTATAATTGTTTCAATCAAGAGCTGAGTCAACAAGAATGAAAACTATGTGGAGGAAATATATAAGTGTTTTTGCATTAGCTAAAATGTGCATACAAGAATGAAACGTGCCTGCAAACAATGGTAGATGTTACAGACAAATAGATAAGGTGCTGTGAGGATGTAGGTTAAGCCAGATATGCTTGTACAAGCAGTAGTTATAAGCATCTGTTTCCCACTTTTGCAAAAACACAAAAACAAGCCCAATTAAAAGGTCATAAGGATCAATATGGTTGG
Organism: Chiloscyllium plagiosum; assembly: GCF_004010195.1. Lineage (NCBI taxonomy): Eukaryota > Metazoa > Chordata > Chondrichthyes > Orectolobiformes > Hemiscylliidae > Chiloscyllium > Chiloscyllium plagiosum. Next base: position 40,710,975 of record NC_057723.1, read on the forward strand.
GGAAAGGGAGGAAATGTCACAGGTGGAGGAAGTAGATAATAGTGAAGAAGGATATACCTAACAATGGGCCACAGCAGGATGTGGTGAAATGGCAGAGTAAAACTTGTACTTTGTTATGCACAAGGCCGGATAAGGCAAGAGATAAACAACAGTAATGGGCACCGGGTTGGGAACAGTGAATCCTATATAAGATATGTACTTGCTAAACTCTGTGTGCCTTACTTCAGGCACCACGCTTGCAAGCATATAATAAACATACTGATTGCTTCAGATCTTGTCTCGGACTAAAATTATTGAAGTGAGTGAGCTTTGTTTCTCACAATTGTGGGATCGTCCGGGATATTCTTCCATTGCCGGGGAGAGTGGCTGGCTCTGGACACTGGGAAGACACATCCCGTTCCCAATTGAGGAATGGTCTCGTGTCCCGGTTTGGTCCGTCCCTTGGGCGACTGGTACGAATTCCACAAGAGAGACATCTGAATTAGACAGTGAAAGGAGATAGATAGAAAATACGGCAAAAAGGGGCCGGGCAACTCTGTGCACAGACCAAGGTAAGAAAACTGACTTTTAAGTATTGCCTTGGTGGCTGGGAAAAGGGGTATTTAATCGCTGAGGGACTGGCGAGGGCCCCGAGAAATGGGGGGTGGGCAGAGTAACTGTCATGGAGTAAAGGAAGAAAAAGTCCCTGGTAACATTCCTCCTGAAAGTCCGTTGGGGAGGACGTTGCAGGAATGGACAAGTAACATTTGTACAAGGGCAAAAGATAAAAAGAAAATCATTAAGTATAGTTGTTTAGTATAGACCAAAGAACCAATCCTTCGCCCAGCTGTCTTCTGGCCAAAGTATGGTTCAGACGAGGATTGGGTATGTCAGTATTTAGATTTGTATGTGAATAAAAACAAGCTTTTAGTCAAGACGAGGTGGACTATGCATCCTGTTGGAAGGGAAGTTTGGGAATGATGGTAGTAGAGACAAAGGATTCCCCCTCAGCTCCATCCAGTCCCTGAGATCCACTTGGCTGATTGCTCCCCCCCTCCCCGAACCATAAAATCAGATTAGGTGAAAATGGGGGAGGAGGAGAGACAGACAGACAGGGACAGGGAATGGATGACCCACAAGAGGAGGACGAAGGGGCGGTGGACGGGGATGTTGTTGTTCCCGACCCTCAATCCTCAACAAAAGAAAGGGAAGCTAAAGTAGATGTAGAGGAGGCCTCCGGAGTATCTAAACCAAAGCCTAAGGGGGAAAAACAAAAACAAAAAAAGGGGAAGAATGTAAAGACTTATGCCCTTCGGGAGGTACCAATAGGGGACAAAGAGTTTGTAAGTGCCCCCCTCACCAGTGGGGAGGTCAGAACATTTAAAAAGGAGATGAAGGTCCTGGTTGAGGATCCGGTAGGGTTGTCTGGACAAATTGATCAATTCTTGGGGCCCAGTCTGTATACGTGGACTGAGTAAATGTCTATTTTGAATATGCTATTTACTGGGGAAGAAAGGTACTTACACGAGGAGCAGCCATTAAAATATGGGACAGGGAACATCCCATTGGAGATGGGGATGCTGGACAGGGAGAGACGAAGTTTCCCCTCAGAGAACCCCAGTGGGAAAATCAAAACCCGGAGCAGAGAAGAAATGACGGAATTGAAAGACCTGGTTCTAAAAGGAATAAGAGAGGTAGTTCCGACGTCGCAGAATTTGACTAAAGCCTTTGACGTTAGACTGGAGAAAGATGAGACTCCCTCAGCTTTCTTGCAAAGATTAAGAGACTCAATGCGAAATACTCTGGAATGAACCCTGAGGACCCAGTGGCACAGGGTCTTTTGAAAGTACATTTTGTGACAAAGGCATAGCCAGACATACAGATAAAGATACAGAAGATAGAAGGGTGGAGTGAAAAACCATCAGATGAATTGTTAAGAGAGGCACAGAAAGTGTTTGTAAAGAGAGAGGATGAGAGACAAAAACAGAAGACAAAAATGATGGTAGTTACGGTTGATGAGGTAGTTAAGAAAAGAATGGAACCAATAGTAAGCAACCGGAGCGGCGGGTGGCAGCATGTAGGGCAGAGAGGGAGAGGGAGAGGACAAGGGGGAGCATTTGATAGAGGGTTTGGGCGACAGGGGCAGAGATGGAAGTCTCCACAGGCAGGATGCTATTATTGCAGAAAGGTAGGGCATTTTAAGCCGGAATGTCCTGAATCTACAAATAGAAGAAAGGGCAATTTTGCTTTGAATTTTGATGAAGAATAGGGGTGTCAGAGGTTCCTGCCCCTGGGGACCCACCAGGAACCCTTGATAAACTTGAAGGTGGGACCCTGTAGGGAAGAGGTAGTCTTCCTATTAGATACGGGGGCAGCACGGTCATCACTGAATTTTAAACCAAAGAAAGTAGGAATGTCAACACAGTCAATTACAGTTTCTGGGGTAAAAGGGGAAGGATTTACTGTTCCAATATTTGAACCTATGATGATAGAAGGTCCTAAGGATACAGTCACAGGGGAACTGTTGTATATCCTTGATATGGGAAGTAACTTACTAGGGAGAGATTTAATTATCCTCTTAGGACTGGAGATTGGAATTCAGGAAAAAGAATTAGTTGTACAAATGGCAATGTTGACGGAGGATGTGGAGAGAGAGATAGACCCTATTGTATGGGCTAGAGAAGGGAATCGTGGAAAAATACAGATCCCTCCCCTAGAAATAAGTTTAAAAAGGAAAGGGGACATTGTCTGTGAGCAACAATATCCCATTTCCATAGAAGGTAAACGAGGACTGCAGCCAGTAATTGAGGGACTGGTTAGAGATGGACTGTTGGAGTCACATATGTCTCCTTATAATACCCCAATCCTACCAGTACGAAAATCCAATGGAACTTATCGAATGGTGCAGGATTTGAGAACATTGAATCAAATAGTACAGATCAGGCACCCAGTGGTGCCAAATCCCTATACGTTATTAAGTAAGATCCCTCATGACCACAAATGGTTTAGTGTGATAGATTTAAAGGATGCCTTTTGGGCTTGTCCCTTGGCGGAGGAAAGTAGGAATTTGTTTGCCTTTGAATGGGAAGATCCCAAGACAGGACAGAAACAGCAATACCGGTGGACCGTGCTCCCCCAGGGGTTTACGTAATCCCCGAATTTATTTGGACAGATGTTAGAACAAATATTGGAGAAATTTAGCAGCCCCAAGGGAACTACCCTGTTGCAGTATGTAGACGACCTCTTAGTATCAGGAATAGGACTGCGAGTATCTAAAAACAAACTACAATATGTGGAGCGAGAAGTGAAATACTTGGGACATTTAGTTAGTGAGGGAAAGCGAAAGAAAAGCCCGGAATGGATAGAGGGAATAGTGGGGATGCCGCTGCCCAGGACTAAACGGGAGTTATGTAAATTTTTGGGTCTAACGGAATATTACAGATTGTGGATTGATTCTTACGCTCAAAAGACTAAGAAATTATATCTCAACTATTAGAGGAGGAACCAAAGTGTCTAAGTTGGGACGATGAGGAAAAAGAACTAGTTGAGGAACTCAAATGAGATCTGACCCATGCCCCCGTGTTAGCCTTACCTTCCCTAGATAAACCTTTCCACCTCCTTGCTACCGTGGATAAGGGAGCGGCTTTGGGAGTATTAACCCAGAGGTGAGGAGGAATGAAATAGCCAGTAGCATATCTTTCGAAGCTATTGGATCCATAATCCCGGGGGTGGTCTGAGTGTGTGCAGGCCGTGGCTGCCACTGCACTGTTGGTGGAGGAAAGCAGAAAGCTTACATCTGGGGGAGCCCTAATAGTAAGCACCCCACACCAAGTGAGAACGATCCTAAACCAAAAAGCTGAGCGATGGTTGACAGACTCGCGGATTCTGAAATATGAGGCAATATTAATAAAAAAGGATGATCTAGTGTTGGTCACGGACAATTGTTTAAATCCAGCTGCCTTTCTTTGGAAAGGGGAAGGAGAATCTCCTCAGAATCCAGAGCACAACTGCCTTGACATTATAGAATACCAAAGTAAGGTCCGCATGGACCTGAGAGATGTTCCGCTTCATGCAGGAGCCCGACTTTTTATAGACGGATCATCCTGGGTAACTGAAGGGAAAAGACATAATGGATATGCAGTCATAGACGGGACGAAAGGTAGTGTAGTAGAGGCAGGAAGGTTGCCAAATGGGTTGTCAGCTCAGACCTGTGAACTCTGTGCATTGGAAAGAGCCCTTTGGGCGTTAGAAAATAAAAAGGGAACAGTATACACTGACTCTAAATATGCTTTGGTGTTGTGCACACTTTCGGAAAGATATGTCAGGAAAGAGGGCTGATCAATAGCCAGGGGAAGGAATTAGCACATGAGGAGTTGATTAACCGGGCCTTGGAGTCCCTATTACTCCCCCAAGAAATAGCAGTAGTGCATGTAAGTGGTCATCAGAAAGGAAATGAACCAGAGGTTAAGGGGAATAGATTAGCCGATGAAGTGGCTAAGGAAGCAGTGCTGAACCCACAAAAAATGGTGATTCATTCCCTAATACCTACTGTCCCAGATCTTCAGGAAGCTCCTATATTTACTGAAAGAGAGGGAAAAGAATTGCAAGATTTAGGGGCTGCAAAAACAGCAGACGGGCATTGGATGTTGCCTGATGGAAGGGAAATGTTAAACAAAATGATGATGCGAGAAATTATGGCTGTCCTACATCAAGGCAGCCATTGGGGAGTACAAGCAATGTGTGATTTAGTTCTTAGGGAATATGGATGGAAAGGAATATATACAATTGCTAAACAAATATGTGAGGGATGCATAATATGCAGAAAGGTAAATAAGAAAGTCTTGAGAAAACAGACCCCGGGAGGAAGAGACCCGGGATTGAGACCCTTCCAGAGTAAACAAGTAGATTATACTGAACTACCCAGAGTAGGAAGACTAAAATATATGCTGGTCATAGTAGATCATCTATCTGGTTGGGTTGAGGCATACCCCCTAGGTACCGCCACTGCGAGTGGGGTGTCTAAAACAATATTAGAGCACATAATTCCCCGATATGGGCTAGTGAACCATATAGATTCTGACCAAGGAACTCATTTTACCTCTAAAGTGTTACAGGGGGTAATGAAAGGGTTGGGAATTTCCTGGGAGCTCCATACTCCATGGCACTCACCATCATCAGGAAGGGTTGAGAGAATGAACCAAACACTCAAATGACAGCTCTCTAAATTGATAATAGAAACCTTGGACCAAATGTTTACCTATAGCTCTCTTGCGAGTATGAACAGCCCCAAGGAAAGATTTGGGACTATCCCCCTATGAAATCTTATTTGGATTACCTTATCTGGGAACGAATGGAGAATTGCCAATTCCTGAAACTAAAGACTTGTTCTTAAAGAAGTATATATTGGGCTTGTCCTCCTCTTTGTCTTTCCTCAGGAAACAGGGTTTATTGGCACAGACTCCACCCCTTGAATTCACCATTCATCCCATCCGGCTGGGAGATTGTGTCTTAGTAAAATCATGGACAGAGACTAAATTGCAGCCGGACTGGGAAGGGCCGTATTAGGCTCCTTTGACTACCGAAACGGCAATAAGGACGGCGGAGAAAGGCTGGACTCACTACACTCGGATCAAAGGGCCAGTGGAATCTCCAGTTGAGGAAGAAGTCTGGATAGCCAAATCAATGCAAGACCCGCTGAAACTCAGGCTAAAGAGACTTTGAGTAACTGTATACAGTGAAGACGGGACCGCGGGATTATTTCTGTAGGATTGTATATTAAGTCTTTTTGTGCTTCAGCATGATTTTTAGAATGCTAGGGATGCTTAGAGTTATGATGCTAGCCCTCTTAGAATTGGGATTTTGTCAAATATCATTTTCATATGTGTTATTAACGGTTCCTGAGTCTGATAATCTACAAGTAATAGACGCTGATGCATGCAGCTTAGTAAATTGTGGGGATGTAGATAATCAGAGACAGTACCGCAGCTCAGAGATACATCTTAAGTCCTATGGGATGGCCTTGGGGATGGTACTTGGTATAATGGTCTCGTCACAGTACACCGGGCCCCCTTCCGACGAGCTGTCGATTGTCCCGATAAAAGGTGTAACCCAATATACTTACCGATAAAGAAAACCACATGGCACGAAGCAATTCTGGGTGGGTAGGGGGGGCAGGGGGGGGGGCACCTATGAGATACAATTAAATGAAACATTTGGAATAGAAATGAAAGCAAATGGGAATGATTTCTCAGGCTGTTGTTTTCGAATTAGCGTAGGACAGGGAAAACGAGCAGAACCACTGGATAATAAGGTACAACCTTTCACCCCTCCCAATGACCTTAAAGTAGTAAAAATTATAGAGGTAAAGGACTTAAAACAGACCATTGAAATAGAAACTGGTTATGGGGATGCAAATGCCTGGGTTGAATGGGTAAAGTATACTGTAAAGAGTCTGAACAAGAGCAAATGCTATGCATGTGCCTCCGGTTGGCCAGTGGCCCAGGTGGTTCCCTTTCCGCTTGGGTGGAAGCGAGACAGGAAGGGTATGAAATGTATGATAGCCCTGTATCAGGATAAGACTGCATGGAATGATAGGAACTGTACCTCCCTATCTCTGATGTTCCCTCCCTTGGAGAAGAAAGATTCAAAAGCCCCCTACGTTTTCAGCTGCAGTTGGAAATCACATGTCGTGTGTGCGTAGACGAGGTACAAATTGGTCTAGAGATTTGGGGGAGCTGAAATTATGTACAGAGATTAAGAATGTCACCGAAACGGACAAGGGGGGGAACTACTCAGCACTAAAGGTTCCCCGAGCAGATCTGTGGTGGTACTGTGGAGGCAAAATACTGAGACCCACTCTCCCTCCGGATTGGAGAGGGATATGTGCAATTGTACAATTGGCAATTCCATTTACCCTGGCATTTGAAGAGGAAAAGATAGTAGGGAAAAAGGGAAGGAGTAAGAGATCACTGTTAGAGACCTCTTTCGATGACAGAATTTATCTCGATTCTGTAGGTGTCCCTAGGGGAGTCCCTGATGAGTTCAAGGCTCGTAACCAGATTGCAGCAGGCTTTGAGTCAGCTCACTTTTGGTGGGTAACAATTAATAGAAATGTAGATTGGATAAATTACATTTTCTATAATCAACAGCGATTTATAAATTATACAAGAGATGCGGTTAAAGGAATATCAGAACAGCTTGATGCGACAAGTAGGATGGCATGGGAAAACAGAATGGCCCTTGATATGATTTTAGTGGAAAAAAGGTGTGTGTGTGTGTCATGTTAGGAGGAAGCTGTTGTACCTTTATTCCTAATAACACTGCGCCTGATGGTTCAATTACTCGGGCCTTAAGGGGATTGACTACCTTAGCAGAGGAACTGGCTGAGAATTCAGGAGTAGACACATCTCTCACGGGATGGCTTGGAAAATGGAAAATGGAAGGGGGTGGTGGTTTCCATCCTTACTTTCCTGATAGTAGTAGTCAGGGTATTGGTAGCCATTGGCTGTTGTATCATACCCTGTACACGAGGGCTCACCAAAGACTGATTGAGACAGCCTTAATGAAACAGATGTCCCTAAAAGGGAATCAGGCGGAGGAACTGTATCGATTAAATAATGAGGGGATGAGTGAGACCAAGATGGATGAAATCTCTGGAATGATGCTTGCGAGCATACAAGAATGAAACGTGCCTGCAAACAATGGTAGATGTTACAGACAAATAGATAAGGTGCTGTGAGGCTGTAGGTTAAGCCAGATATGCTTGTACAAGCAGTAGTTATTGGCATCTGTTTCCCACTTTTGCAAAAACACAAAAACAAGCCCAATTAAAAGGTCATAAGGATCAACATGGTTGGGGAAAGGGAGGAAATGTCACAGGTGGAGGAAGTAGGTAATAGTGAAGAAGGATATATCTAACAATTGGCCACAGCAGGATGTGGTGAAATGGCAGAGTAAAACTTTTACTTTGTTATGCACAAGGCCGGATAAGGCAAGAGATAAACAATAATAATGGGCACCGGGTTGGGAGTAGTGAATCCTATATAAGATATGTACTTGCTAAACTCTGTGTGCCTTACTTCAGGCACCACGCTTGCAAGCATATAATAAACATACTGATTGCTTCAGATCTTGTCTCGGACTGAAATTATTGAAGTGAGTGAGCTTTGTTTCTCACAATTGGATGATTATTTTAATAGAAATGGTACTCAGGGACATGGGGGAAAGGCAAGAGATTGGCATGGATGATAGAACTACTCAAGGCAAATGTGCTAAATGGCCTCCTTCTCTGCCATAACAATTCTGTGATTCTGTGATACAGAAGTATAAATGTTTTCTGAAGCAGCTTGCAGTAATTTATTTGAGGAGTCACTATCAGGTCATTCCAGGCCAAAAGGGCCTATCCGTTGGCTCATGACAAATTGTGTTCCCACCAGTTACCGACAGGAGCACTGGGCGCCCAGTTAGAGGTTTGCTCGAACTGAAGTTGTAGGTTAGTCAATATGTACTTTTTTAAAGAAAAGGATTTTTTTTGTCTTTGATGTATTTGTCAGTGTAATTGAGGCGCACGAAGATGTCCCCAAGGATATAACTTGTACGGTGTTAAATTACGCAATATGAGTCAGGCAATAAGCACGGATGGCATGCCATGACATTAACTTTTAAGTGCCATTAAAGGCATTTCAAAATGAACTTTTCTGGCAACTCAGATTATATATGGCTATAACATAAGTTTTACAACAAACAAGGAAACACCTATTCTGAGGGCTTGTTAGAATTTCACTGATCTGTCGCTAATGGTGGTGTGTTAAAGCTTGCCCTCTGTGTCCATGAGTGACATTTAATAATGAAGAAAACAAAGGGTCAGTCAGTAACAGAAAGGCAATTTAAATGCTTTCACTGAGGACAGAGGACAGTACCACTCAGATTTAATCTGCTGTCCCTTTATAACAGGGAGAGAAAAGAACTGTTGTGTGTGGTATAAGTGGTCTTGATAATGGCTGAAAGTTTGGCTGACAAGGATGATCATTAAGTCTCTTTGAAGCGAAGCAGTCAAGCACTGTAAGAATTAAAATATGTGAAAAAGATTCATTGATCCCAACTGAGGGGAAAAAAATAGCAACACCATGTGACACAATTCCAGGGCCGGCCTTTCAGGTCATACCCAGCTCTGCATGCCTGCCACATCATTAACTTGACTCATGGCAGAAGGCTGCCGGCAGACAGCTCCACACAAAGCCTTAATGATTTCCCTATAAATGCTGGATTAACTGAAAAGGACTGTCATGCATGTTTTCACCACAGTGAGCTGTTGAGTCGAAACCCTCCATCTCCCACAGCACAAAGTTATTTTGATCCCTGGAAATTCAGCTTGACAAACTTAAAATTCTTCAATGTGTATACGATTCACCAGAATTAAATCAGGAAAATAAAGATTTGTTTTTTAAAATATCAGAGTTTTCTGGCCACAGTCGGTTGATAGGAATTGTCCAAATCACATTCCCTAATCTGTAACAAAAAAAAATACAAGGAATAACAGTTTTATTTATGGAGTGTGGTGTCCATGGCAACCCTAGTTTAAGTGGAGAGGTCATGGGGTGAGCTGGGCCTCGATTTCACATTGCTCATCAGGGAGTTTGGTCACACTGCAGTTTTTAGATTTTCAGGCAAGGTTGTTATTTGATCCTGAAAGAACCAAAATGCTTGCCCAGAAGGACACTCATTGTCTGCACCATTTTGAGAAAAGCATGTGAAAATAAAATTCGAATTTCATCCAAAAAGACAGATTTTATTTTTTAAACACAAAACGAGTGTAATTATTAAGACTAGTTCAGATCCATTTATTAAGAAATATATAAATCTCCATGTTATTGCACAGTATAGAAATGACCAAGTTGAAAATCACTGAAATTAAATGATAAGCGTTAACGCTGGCAAACCATAACATATTTGTAGAACAGGAGAGAAAGAAGATTGACTGAAAACAAGAACAAACCAATACAATCAGATAGAAACCAGTCAGTGTAGTGTAAGGCTAAGCGTGATAATGGTGATTTAACTCTTTCTAGTCATAAACACTAATGCTGTCCTTTAACACAATAGCAAAATAATTGGTATTTATAATAATGTTTTGAGCATAAAAATGCATTAGGGTTACTAGTTAGTAAGCAACACTGCACTTTTTTCAAAAGTTGGTCCCACTACTAAATTATTTGGGTTTGTTTTAGAAATCTCAGGAGATCCTTAGAGTAGGTGCTAAGCTTAAATATATAAATTATGGGCCTAAAATTCATTAAAACGTCCCTTTTGAATCGTGCTGATGTTGAGGAGGGCAGACTCTTACTCCTTCTCCTCCTCTGTTGTTTTTTTCTTCTTCCTCCTCCTCAGCTGCTCTTTGTAAACCTGGCACAGACGGGCATACTATATGCCAGCAAGGTTGTGCAGCAGGCCACATCAAATCATGAGACATGCTCTGGATGGTACTGCAGCATTTCTCCAGAGCTGCAGTGGTTTTTGTCGAGGTTCATCCCAAGCAGCTCCATGGCACAGCACTCTGCGCTCTACGGTCTGTTCCCTGGGACATACCAAGACAAAAGTGACAGACAGAGCTAAGCAATCCCACAACCAATGGATCAGATCTAAGCTCTGCAGTCCTACCATATCCAGTGATGAATGGTGATGGACAATTTTAACCATTCACTAGAGGAGGAGACTCCACAAATATCCCATCCTCAATGATGAAGGAGCCCAGCACCTTGGTCCAAAAGATAAGGCTGATGCATTCGTAACAATCTTCAGTCAGAAATGCTGAGTGGATGATCCATCTCGGTCTCCTCCAGTGGACCCCAGCATCACAGATACTAATCTCCAGGCAATTTGATTCACTCCACATGATATCAGGAAATGACTGGAGGCACTGGATACTGCAAAGGCAATGGGCCCTGATAACATTCCGGCAATAGTACTGAAGACGTATGCTCCAAAACTTGCCGCTCCAGTGCCAAGCTCTTCCAGTACAGGTACAACACTAGCATCTTTCTGACAATGTGGAAAATTGCCCAGGTATGTCCTGTACACAAAAAACAGGATAAATCCAACCCAGCTATTTATTGCCCAATCAGTCTACTCTCTATCATCAGTAAAGTGATGGAGGGGGTCATCAACAGTGCTATCAAGCAGCAGCTGCTCAGCAACAACCTGCTCAGTGATACCAAGTTTGGGTTTTGCCAGGGTTACTCAGATCCTGATCTCATTACAGCCTTGGTTCAAACATGGACGAAAGAACTAAATTCCAGAGGTGGAGTGAGAGAGACAGCCCTTGACATCAAAGCTGCACTTGACCGAGTATGGCATCAAGGAGCTCTGCCAAAACTGCAATCAATGGGTATCAGGGGCAGATACTCCGCTGGTTAGAGTCATACCAGGCATAAAGGAAGATATTTGTGGTTGTGGAGGGTCAATCATCTAATCTCTAGGATGTCTCTGCAGGAGTCCCTCAGGGTAGTGTCCTAGGCCCAACAATCTTCATCTGCTTCATCAATGACCTTCCCTCTGTCATAAGGTCATAAGTGGGGATGTTTGCCGATGATTGCTCAGTGTTCAGCACCATTCGCCACTCCTCAGATACTTAAGCAGTCTGTGCTCAAATGCAACAATATCCAGGCTTGGGCTGACAAGTGTCAAGCACCACACAGATATGTAGATGATACCTTCGTAATCATTAAAAACACAGAAATAGAGAACACACACTGGATCATCAACGCCACACTCACAGGAATCTGATTCACTAGAGAGGAAGAAAAGGACAACCAACTCCCATTCCTAGACGTGATGGTAGAGAGAACACCGAACGGAGAATTCACCACAAAGGTATACAGGAAAGCCACACACACAGACCAAGTCCTAAACTACGAAAACAACCACCCCAACACACACAAAAGAAGTTGCATCAAGACACTGTTCAAAAGGGCCACAACACACTGCAGTACACCAGAAGTGCAAAAAGAGGAAGAAGAACACCTATACAATGTATTCGCCAAAAACGGATACCCCCGCAATTTCATCAACAGATGCCTAAGGCAAAGGCAACAGAATGAGGACATGTCACAACCCAAAGGATTAGCCACACTACCATACATCAAAAGCATTTCTGAACTGACAGCCACTAGGACCACTAGGACTCACAACAGCACTCTCAGACAACAACTCACCAGGACGAAGGACCCAGCATGAGCAAAATCAATGTAGTGTACAAAATCCCATGCAAGGACTGCACAAAACACTACATAGGACAAACAGGAAGACAGCTAACGATCCGCATCCATGAACACCAACTAGCCACGAAACGACATGACCAGCTATCCTTGGTAGCCACACACTCAGATGACAAGCAACATGAGTTTGACTGGGACAACACTACTATTATAGGACGAGCCAAGGGAATTCCTAGAGGCATGGCACACATCCACAGATTCAATCAATAAGCACATCGACCTGGACCCGATATACCGGCCAATATATAGCGGACAGCTGGAACTGATAACCGGAAGCGGCAGATACAAATCACTATAAATGCCGGAGGAAACATCACAGAAGCACTTCACAGGAGGCTCCCAAGCTCTGAGGATGTCACCTAGACAGAGGGCGAAACATCTGCAACACAAATTCCCAGCTCGGCGAACAGAATCACAACAATGAGCACCCGAGCTACAAATCTTCTCCCAAACTTTGAACCACACAAATGCCAGACAATGACCATCACCAACAAGAGACAACTTAACCACCGCCTCTTGACATTCTACGGTACTGCCATCGCTGAATCACCCATTGTCAACATTCTTGGGGTTACCATTGACCAGAAACTCAACTGAACTCACAACATAAACATATTGGTTACAACAGCAGGTCAGGAACTAGGGATACTGCAGCGAGTAAATCATCTCCTGACCCCCAAAAGTCTATTCGCCATCCACAAGGCACAAGTCAGGAGTGTGATGGAATACTCCCCATTTGCCAGGATTGGTGCAGCTCCAACAACACTCAAGAAGCTTGACAACATCCAGGACAAAGCAACCCATTGATTGGCTCCACATATACAAACATTCAATCCCTCCACCACCAGCACTCAGTAGCAGTAGTGTGTACTATCCACAAGATGCACAGCAGAAATTCACTGAAGATCCTTAGACAGCACCTTCCAAACCCACGACCACTTCCACCTAGAAGGACAAGGGCAGCAGGTATTTGGGAACACCACCACCTGCAACTTCCCCTCCAAGCCACTCACCACCTTGACTTGGAAATATACCGCCGTTCCTTCACAGTCATTGGGTCAAAATCCTGGAATTCCCTCCCTACTGGCATTGTGGGTCAGCCAACAGCAAGTGAACTGTAGTGGTTCAAGATGGCAGCTCACCACCACCTTCTCAGGGGCAAATAGGGTTGGGCTATCATGCCAGTGACACCCAAGTCCCACAAATGAATAAAAGGAAATCGACTATGCCGAGAGGGCCATCATCTCGGTGAAGGAGGACCATCAACTCAGTAAAAGACATTCATTGGTCTGCCTGAAACTTGTTGGTCCTCCAGATAAAGGAGTTGACCTCGACCAAGTGTTGCAGTCTGGCACATTTCCCTGTTGTTTTGGAAACTCTCCAGAGCTGTCCATCCAATGGATATTTCTATAATGCAGTGAGGCTCTCATTGTATGCATGTTGCCCACTCTTGTGTGGACTACAAATTGGAGCTCTGAACCTTGTCTCACAGTATTCATATTATGATCTCTTATGATGATTGAAAGCTGAGGGTACAGCAGACTATCAGCATGGCAGCAACAAGGAGAGTGGGCATTGACAAATAATGCATTTGCTATGGGTGCATGCCAGCTGGACATTGAGGAAGTAGTACCGTTAGAAGACGTCTCTGTAGTAGTGTGTAGCTTTGTCAGAATGGCTGGCTTCCTCAGCCGAGTGCAACTGACTGCACATTTTGTTTTGCAGGTTCGACATGCATATAGAACATCAGTAACATAACTTACACAACAGTGACCCAAGAACTGTGAGGTGCTGGATTTGTCACTGACTGGAACTTGGCAGTAGTCCAACAGAAAGAAACTCATTGCCACGGTTTCCTTTGCAGCCACTGAACATGCTGTCCTCACTTTGCGCTGCGGATTTCAGAGCCAGATTTCAAAGAGCAGTGAAACTGAGATGTCTCCTCCTCCTCCTCTTCAAACAGTTTGTCCTCCTTTTTGATGTGTTACAATACAGTTAAGGACTTTTAACATTTAAAATAAATCTATTTAATAAAGCCTTGTTTTAACCAAGTCTACTACACAGCCATATTTCAAATATTTAATAGGTTGTGCACTTCAGAATTAGAATCCCTACAGTGTGGAAACAAGCCCTTCAGCCCAAAAAATCCACACCAACCCTCCAAAGAGTAACCCACCTTTCCCTTACCCTATATTTACCCCTGATAAATGCACCTAACCCACACATCCCTGAACACTATGGGCAATTTAGCATGGCCAATTCACCTAACCTGCAAATCTTTTGGTTTGTGGGAGGAAACCCATGCAGACACGGGGAGACCGTGCAAACTCCACACAGTCGCCCAAGGCGGGAATCGAACCCGGGTCTCTGGCGCTGTGAGGCAGCAGTGCCCCTTTACTTTTGTAAAATAATTTTTTAAAACAATACAGTTCACTCTGTGGTCTTGTATATATTTTGTCAAATACCTGTGTGTCTTGCACATATTTGAACAATTCATAATAAATACCAAAGCAAAAGGATAACAGCATTTTCATTGTATTGGAGGAGAATGCTGATCGAATAGCAAATAGACTTTGATTGATAAAGCATTGCCACAGAGAATGAAACAGTTCATGATAATGAACAGATAATTGCCAAGTTTTGTTTAAAGTTTAAACAAGCAGATTAAACCTGATTGGTCAAGACATTATCCTGAGAAATTAACCAAAGTACAGCCACCTATTTGGCTGTATTGAAACAAGCTCAGAGTTTATACGTGTTCTTTCTATCTACAAAGAACAGGGTCCTATGCAACAATGTGTAACTTCCTGTATTTTATTTGTGTCTACAATGTACCAAACTAACAATCCTAAATTGGTTGTTTGCATAATTCCAACACACTCAGGATTATATAACAAATGCAGTCCAACTATGGAATAATAATTAGTGTTGCATACTGTGTTGTGAGGTTTATAAACATGGGCATACTAGATATGATCAGTTCCTTGCATCTTGTGAACAGGTAAAGCGATATGCTGTGAAACATGATCCACTGGCTTTTGGGTCTATATACCTACATACACAGACACTGAACATTTATAGCAGATTACAGGGAGTACTGACAAATTTCGAGTGGTTTCACTGCCGCAAGTCTTTCTTGCTGGCATTAGGCTGAGCTATTGCTATCATGTGGGGAAGGATGCCCATCTGACATCTTCAGCAGCAGGCAAGCTCAATCTAATGAAGAATGGGGGGTGGGGGGAATCCTCATAGAAACATATACAATTATGAAGGAAATAGGTGAGGTAGAAGCAGGGAGGTTGTTTCCAATGGTGGGTGAAACTGGAACTAAGGGTCATAGCCTCAAAATAAGGCAGAGCACATTTAGGACTTGTTATGAAGATGTGGGTGTACTGTAGCTTTAAGAGAGTTAAAAACTGATAGAGCTACCTGACAGCATCAAGTGTTATCAATAAGGTAACAATGTAACACTTGGCCAAAAGCTAAATTAGTTGGTTGCCTGGAAACAACAAAACAAATTCGAATTAGGCCAGTCAGTTTAAATTATACCCTAAAAAATACCAAATTCCATTCAAGTTTGAATTGAGTATATTGACAACTTTAAAGCCAATGACACAATGCAATGCTTTGGGAGTATAAGACAAGGGAAAATTGAACAGTTGAGAGGAGACCTGCCCATCTACCAGCATTTAAAAAGACTGCCTAAAAAATTGCTCTCTTAAAAGTACTGTTATTGATCGGTAACCTGTGAAGCAGAATCCCTAAGAAGAAGAAAAGAAGACACAGGAAGATCCAAATAGAAGAACCGAAAGCTGCCTGGCTTTGAGATAAGTGTTGTTTAGTAAATCGTAACTGGGAGTTTTATTGGACAAGTATTGTAGAGAGGAAGGTAACAGATGGGTTAGAGGAAGGAATTATAAATAGTTGTTAGTTAATTATTCTCTGTTATACTTTAAGGAATAAAGTTGTCAATTTTTACTTTAAGTAGTTCTTGATCTATCAAATTTTCCGAGATTACTGCACGGGATAAATCTTTTCTGTGTTGCTGGTTTTAAATTAGAGTCATAGAGTCATAGAGATGTACAACATGGAAACAGACCCTTTGGTCCAACCCATCCATGCCGACCAGATATCCCAACCCAATCTAGTCCCACCTGCCAGCACCCGGCCGGATATCCCTCCAAACCCTTCCTATTCATATACCCATCCAAATGCCTCTTAAATGTTGCAATTGTACCAGCCTCCACCACTTCCTCTGGCAGCTCATTCCAATTACATATCATCCTTTGTGTGAAAAAGTTGCCCCATATGTCTCTTTTATATCTTTCCCCTCTCACCCTAAACCTATGCCCACTAGTTCTGGACTCCCCCACCCCAGGGAAAAGGCTTTGCCTATTTATCCTATCCATGCCGCTCAAAATTTTGTAAACCTCTATAAGGTCACCCCTCAGCCTCCAACGCTCCAGGGAAAACAGCCTCAGCCTATTCAGCCTCTCCCTATAGCTCAAACCCTCCAACCCTGGCAACATCCTTGTAAATCGTTACGTGTATAAGTCCTGCTAAGATTTGCTTTCCCAAAATGCAGCACCTCACAGTTATCTGAATTGAACTCCATCTGCCACTTCTCAGCCCATTGGCCCATCTGGTGAAGATCCTGTTGTAATCTGAGGTAACATTCTTCGCTGTCCACTACAGCTTCAATTTTGGTGCTGTCTGCAAACTTACTAACTGTACCTCTTATGCTCACATCCAAATCATTTATGTAAATGACAAAAAGTAGAGGACTCAGCACCGATCCTTGTGACATTCCACTGGTCACAGGCCTCCAGTCTGAAAAACAACCCTCTCTCTTCTACCTTTGAGCCAGTTCTGTATCCAAATGGCAAGTTCTCCCTGTGTTCCGTGAGATCTAACCTTGCTAACCAGCCTCCCATTGGTTACCTTGTCGAATGCCTTACTGAAAATCCATATAGATCACATCTCCCACTCTACCCTCATCAATCCTCTTTGTTATTTCTTCAAAAAATTCAATCAAGTTTGTGAGACATGATTTCCCACGCACAAAGCCATGCTGACTATCCCTAATCAGTGCTTGCCTTTCCAAATACATGTACATCCTGTCCCTCAGGATTCCCTCCAACAACTTGCCCACCACCGACGTCAGGCTCACTGGTCTATAGTTCCCTGACTTGTCCTTACCACCCTTCTTAAACAGTGGCACCACGTTTGCCAACCTCCAGCCTTCTGGCACCTCACCTGTGACTATCGATGATACAAATATCTCAGCAAGATGCCCAACAATCATTTCTCTAACTTCCCACAGAGTTCTACGGTACACCTGATCAGGTCCTGGGGATTTATCCACCGTTATGCATTTCAAGACATCCAGCACTTCCTCCTCTGTAATATGGACATTCTGCAAGATGTCACCATCTATGTCCCTACAGTCTATATCTTCCATATCCTTTTCCACAGTAAATACTGATGCAAAATATTCATTTAGTATCTCCCCCATTTCTGTGGCTCCACACAAAGGCCGCCTTGCTGATCAATGAGGGGCCCTATTCTCTCCCTAGTTACCCTTTTGTTCTTAATATATTTGTAAAATCCCTTTGGATTCTCCTTAATTCTATTTGCCAAAGCTATCTCATGTTCCCTTTTTGCTCTCCTGATTTCCCTCTTAAATATACTCCTACTGCCTTTATACTCTAAGGATTCTCTTGATCTATCCTGTCTATACCTTACATATGCTTCCTTCTTTTTCTTAACCAAACCCTCAATTTCTTTAGTCATCCAGCATTTCCTATACCTACCAGCCTTTCCTTTCACCCTAACAGGAATATACTTTCTCTGGATTCTCGTTATCTCATTTCTGGAGGCTTCCCATTTTCCAGCCGTCCCTTTAACTGCGAACATCTGCTCCCAATCAGCTTTTGAAAGTTCTTGCTTAATACCATCGAAATTAGCCTTTCTCCAATTTAGAACTTCAACTTTTAGATCTGATTAAGCAGGAGAGTTTACTCCATGTCAAAAAAATCCCAGCAAATTTCAACATTTGCAAGTTAGTGTCCTAGATTTTTAAATAAAACGTAGGTGTGACAATTTGTTTACTTTCAGTGACTTGAGGTTGATTAAATTAAACATGAGAGAAATGGCTCTTAAAAATTCTTAAAGAGATTCTGGGATTTGAAGTTGTTTCTCAAATTTGCCAAGAAAGTTTAGAAGGAAAGAAAAGGGCCATGCTTTTAGAATTAGCAAATAAGTTTGATTTGGGTTTAACCAAGCACAAAAGTAAAGCTGAAAATTGTCAGGCAATTACTCAAATACTTAGGTGTGTCAGAGAAATAGACAATGCAGTAGAGATAGAAAAACTTAAACTCCAATTAAGGAAAATGGAATTCGAAGATAAACAAAGGGAGAGTGAAAGGGAAAGAGTGTGAGAGAGGAAAGAGAGAGAGGGAGGAGAGAGAAAGAGAGAAAGAGAAGTGCAGAGATAGAGGAAAAAAAGAGAGAAGATTTTTAGCTGAGCAAAAAGAGAGAGAAAAAAGGGAGAGAAAGAGAGAGAAAGGAAAAAGAAAGAGCGAGAAAGTTCTCAGCTGAGAAAAAGAGAGAGAATTTGAACTTGAGAAGTTGTGACTTAGACAGCAAAGACAAGTTAACAGGATGGAGGCTAAAGGAGAAGGTACTTATATATATAAATATGTCAAAACACTGCCACATTTTGATGAGAAAGATGTTGAAGCCTTCTTTATTTTATTTGAAAAATTGGCTAGGCAGATAGAGTGGTCCGAGGATTTATGGGTAATGCTAATTGAGATTAAACTGGTAGGCAGAGCTAGTAAAGTATTTGCCGCATTGTCAGTTGAGGGGTCAAGAGATTATGAAGAGGTTAAACAGGCTATTTTAAGTGCTTATGAATTGGTACCAGAAGCATATAGACAGCAGTTCAGAAATACAAAGAAGGAACCAGGTCAGACTTATGTTGAGTTTGAAAGAATTAAACATAATCATTTTGTTCAATGGGTATCTGCTTTGAAAATAGATAAGACCTTTGAGGCACTCAGAGAGATTATTCTGCTGGAAGAGTTGTAAAAACTCACTTCCAGAGATGGTAAAAATTCACGTGGAGGAACAGAAAGTTCAGGAAGTGAGAAGGACAGAAGAATTAGCAGATGAATACATGTTGGTGCATAAGATGAGCTTCCAACCAGAATTTCATCCTGTGAGGGATAGAAGTTGGAAAAAGGGGAGATCCTACATTATGAAGCCAAGAGTAGAGAGCACTGGTAAAAATTTTCCACAGGATAAAAAAGAAGCCCAAGAGGGTGGAAAGGAGGTGAAAGGCCTCAGGTGTTTCCACGTGGTAAAGTGGGACACATAAAGTCATAGTACTGGTCATTAAAGAAAGGTGCTGTGGGAAAAGATGTGTTAAAAGAAGTTAAGCCAGTGGCATTAGTGAAGATAGTAGAGAAGACCCCAAGAAGAGCCAAGGAGCTGCAGAAGAATCCACAGCCTAGGCAGGGACTGGGTATGGAATTAGTACCTGATGTCTACAAAGAATTCACCTCTGTGGGTAATGTTTACTCAGAAAGAACAAGGGGAGAAGGACAAGAAGTTATAATTTTGAGAGATGCAGGATGGGTGGCATGGTGGCTCAGTGGTTAGCACTGCTGCCTCACAGTTTCTTGGTTTTCCTTGGGCTTCTCCATAATAAGGGCTATCACTCCCAACTTGGATCCTGCCAAATCATTCCCAAGAACGAACTGAATACCTGGAACTGACACTCTGCCACTCCAACCTGATCTTACAAAGGGGAAACATTAAATTTCTGTCCCTCTATCCCTTAACTTACCATGCTCTCGGATAACAGATCAGAAAGAGTGCATATTCGCTCATCTCTTACCAGGGACCCAGGTTCGATTCCAGCCTCGGGCTACTGTCTATGTGGAGTTTGCACATTCTCCCCGTGTCTACGTGGGTTTCCTCCGGGTGCTCCGGTTTCCTCCCACAGTCCAAAGGTGTGCAGGTCAGGTGAATTGGCCATGCTAAATTGCCCATAGTCTTAGGTGCATTAGTCAGAGGAAAATGGATCTGGGTGGGTTATTCTTTGGAGGAACGGTGTGGACTTGTTGTGCCAAAGGGCCTATTTCCATACTGTAGGGAATCTAATCTAACCAGTCACCGATAGTAAGAGATGAGCGAATATGCATTCTTTCTGAAATGTTATCCGAGAGTGTGGTAATTTGAGGGATAGATGGACAGAAATTTAACATTCTCCTTTGTAAGATCAGATTGGAGTGCCAACGTAAGGCTGGGGAGACTACAGTGGGAGTGATTGATAGAGAGTCAGTTTCAGGAATTCAGTTTGTTCTTGGGAATGATTTGGCAGGACCCAAGGTGGGAGTGATAGCCCTTGTTGTGGAGAAGCCCAAGGAAAACCAAGAAACTGAGGAGTTAAAACAGAAATATTCTGGTATTTTCCCAGACTGTGTGGTAACCAGGTCTCACTATCATAAGTCATATAACGAAGCGAAAAATAAAGAGAAAGATGAAGGAGTTGAAGTTCAGTTAACGGATACCCTGTTTGATGTAATGGCGCAGGAAAAACCTGAACAGGCAGAGGGTCAGACAGAAGTGTTTACTCCTGAAAAGCTAAGAAACTTGCAACAGCAAGACAAGATGATAAAAAGATATATATGTGGGTGCGTACTCTGAAAAGGAGGCAGAGAATATTCATGAGGGTGATTATCTGAAAGATAGAATCCTAAGATGGAAATGGAGACCACGGCAGGTTAGTGCAGAGGAGAAATGGGCTGAAGTGCACCAGATTGTGTTGCCGATAGCATACAGACAGGAAGTGTTACAGGTAGCATATGAACTACCTGGAAGAGATTACTTAGGAGTATGAAAGACTCGGGCTAAGGTACAAAAATATTTTTATTGGCCTGGAATGCACAAGGATGAGGTTAACCTTTGATGTACATGTCATACATGCCAATTGGTAGGTTAGCCACAGACTCTAATAAAACCAGCACCTTTGTTGCCAATTCCCACATTTGAAGAACCTTTCACGTGGGTTATAATTGATTGTGTAGGTCCCCTCCCGAGAAATAAAAGTGGGAACCAATACTTGTTAACCATAATGGACGTGTCTACCAGATGTCCTGTGGTGATTCCATTACGGAGTATCAAGGCAAAAAGGGTAATAGAGGAGTTAGTAGCTTTCTTCACACGGTATGGGCTACCCAGAGAGATTCGGTCAGACCAAGGTTCAAATTTTACTGCTAGACTGTTTAAGGGGGTTATGGATAGTTTAGGTATCTAGCACTTTAAATCCAGTGCATATCATTCTGAATCCCAGGGATCTTTAGAAAGGTGACATCAGACCTTGAAGACCATGTTGAGAGCATACTGTCAGGATTACCCGAATAATTGGGATAAGGGTATTCCATTCGTATTATTTGCCATTAGAAATGCCCCAAAAGAATCTACTCAGTTCACTCCCTTTGAGTTAATATTCAGGCATGAAGTGAGAGGCCCTTTGAAATTAATTAAAGAAAAATTGACAAGAGCAAATTCAGAGATCTCACACTTAGATTCTGTATTGGAGGTGAGAGACATTAAATAGAGTAGGTGAGTTAGCTAAACAGCACATAAAAAGGGAACAGTGTAGAATGAAGCAGGTGGCAGATAAAAGCTCTGAGACTCGAACATTTTCCCAAGGGGATAACATGTTAGTACTGTTACCAGTGATAGGAGATCCCTTCAAAGCCAGGTTTAGCAGTCGCTATCAAAATGAGAAAAAGTTGAGTCAGGTGAACTATCTAGTAAAGATACCAGATAGAAAAAAAGGTATCAGGTATGTCATGTGAACATGTTGAAACCATATTATACTAGAGAAAAAGAACTGGAGAAACAGGTGTTAGTTACTGCCCCACAGAGTCAGAATCAAATCCAGATGATGTGGATTTTGATGTGCCTCAAAATAGATGACAAAATGAAGAAGTCCTTGAGAAGTGGGATAGGTTAGTAAACTATCTGTTTCAGGAGCATAGAACACAGTTGAAAGATTTGTTACAGCAGTATAAGGGCATATGTAAGAATCAGATGGGGAAGATAATGCTATTGTACATGAAGTAGACATAGGGAATACTGCTCCGATAAAACAACACCCCTATCAGCTTAATCCTTTCAAAGTCAGAGACGTCCAGATGGAGGTGGAGGCCATGCTCGACAAGGACATCATTGAACCAAGCAAGAGCGAGTGGAGTTCGCCAATCAATTTAGTTCCCAAACTGAATGGGATTCATTGATTCTGCATGGATTATCAGAAGGTCGCGCCATTACAAAATTGGGCTCATATCAAATTCCTAGATTGGAGGAACTGTATCGAGAAAGTCAGACAAGCCAGTTACATCACCAAGTTGGACTTAATGCATGTTTACTAGCAGGTACCTTTATCAGAGATGGCAAAATAAATTTCTGCATTTGTACCCCAAATGGGCTATATCAATTCAAAGTGATGCCCTTTGGATTGAAGAACACACCCGCCACATTTCAAAGACTCATGAACAGAGTTGGGGCTGGGTTAACAAACTGTGCAGTCTATTTGGACAATGTAGTGATCTTTACTCAGTCCTGGAAAGATCACATAGTACAGTTGGCAGACCTCTTTGAACGACTACAAGAAGCAAAACTGGTGATAAATAAAACCGAATTTGAGAAAGCAGAGGTGAAGTTCTTGGGACATAACATCGGTCATGGAAGGTTGACCCCACGGAATGCAAAGACAAAGGCCATCGAGGAATTTCTATGACCAACCTCGATGAAAGAGGTGCTTCGATTCTTAGGACTCAGCGGATTCTGTTGGAAGTTTGTTCCAAACTTCAGCAGTGTAGTAGCACCATTAACTGATTTGTTGAAGAAGAACACAACGTTTCAGTTGACAGAACCATGCCAGGAGATATTCGACCATTTGAAATCAATATTAACCACCACACCAGTTTTAGCTACACCAAACTTTTCAAAATCTTTTAAAGTTGCCATCGATGTTAGTGACATAGGAGTTGGAGCTATACTCCTACAGGAAGATGAAAATGGGATTGAACTGCCAGTTTGTCACTTTTTGAAGAAGATCAACATCCACCAGAGAAAATACTTCACAATCAAAAAAGAACTGTTGAGTTTGGTACTTGTCTTACAATATTTTAATATGTATGTCACGAACAATGTGTCGGAGATGGTTTTACACACGGATCATTATCTGCTTACATTCTACTATTTCATTGGAGTCTTACGTTACAGACTTTTAATTTAAAAATTATACATGTTGCAGGTCAGAAAAATGTAATCGCAGATGTGTTATCGTGGATTTAACTGATAAAGTTGAGGTGAGATTTGTATTTATTGGTATATGGGAAGAAGTTAAGGTGAACTTATATTAAAGTTATCTGTATGTTAGCGTAATGTATTAAAAAGTAGAGAAAATGAAGCAATCTGTTCATTATATGGTTCATTTATTTCTTAAGGAGAGGTGTTATGAAGGTGTGGCTTACTGTACCTTTAAGAGAGTTAAAAGCTAGTAGAGCTACCTGACAGCACCAAGAGTTCTCAATAAGATAACAACGTAACACTTGGTCAAAAGCTAAGTTAGCTGGTTGCCTGGAAATGACAAAACATATTTGAATTAGGCCAATCAGTTTAAATTATGCCCCCAAAAATACCAAATTCCATTCAAGTTTGAATTGAGTATATTGACAATCTTAAAAGCCAATGACACAATCCAATGCTTTGGGAGTATAAGACTAGTGAAAATTGAACAGTTGAGAGGAGAACTGCCCAGCTATCAGCATGTAAAAAGACTGCCTGAGAAATAGCTCTCTTAAAAGTGCCATTATCAATCAGTAACCTATGAAGCAGAATCCCTAAGAAAAAGGAAAGAAGACACAGGAAAATCCAAGTAGCCAAACTGAAAGCTGCCTGGTTATTAGTTAAAAGGTGTTGTTTTGTAAATCTTAACTGGGAGTTTTATTGGACTACTATAGGTTAGAGGAAGGAATTGTAAATAGTTGTTAATTAATTATTCTCTGTTACACTTTAAGAAATAAAGTTGTCAATTTTTACTGTAACTAGTTCTTGATCTATTGAATTTTTACAGATTCCCTGCCCTGCAAAGCATGTGAGACTATCTTGTTGAATGTTTTTAAGGCAAAGATAGATTTTTGAACAGTAAAGGAATTAAGGGTTATGGTGAGCAGGTGGATAAGTGGAGCTGGGTGCACAAAAAGATCAGCCATGATCTTACTGAATGGCAGATCAGGCTCGATAGGCCAGATGGCTCCTGCTTCTATTTCTTACGTTCTTATGTATAGTAAATAGGCCAATTTCAAATTAGTTAAAAGCCAATTACACAACATCTAAGATGCATGATGGTCTCTTGGAAAACATTACACTCAACGTATAGTATGTTTCCAGTAATGTCCAAACTATTTACAAAACTGGTTAACTACTCTTCAGAACAATCTTTTACTGTATATCCTGATGTGTGGAAGCTTATCTTCAGATGTCAAGTAACCTTTTCCTGTAGTAACCACCATATATAGATTTCCCACAGACATTTTTTTCCTGCTTAGTAAATTTTTTTGTACAATTAGTTCAAATAAATGAAGTAGGTTTACCACTTCACCATTTTACCCCAAGTCTCTGATTTTATAAATGACTGACAACTTGGTTGGATTAGAAATCTGCTGCTTGAGGGCAAAATATCCAAGATCAGTTTATTGCCCCAGTAGGGTTTATGGAACTTTGATTTCCCAGATGCTCTTTTTTTGAGAACATCCTCTGGCAACATTGCAGTTGTTGCAGATTTTTTTTCCTTGGCATTTCTTTGCTTTATTCAAATCATGTCAGAGAAGATATTTGTTGTTTTGAAGGAAATTTTTTTAATATTGTAATGAAGTTTACTGTATGTGATCCTTCCTTTCTCACTATGCTCTGATTGATAGCTGTATCATTTTATCAGGTTCAATTATAGACAATAAAACTGACTTCAGGATGTAGGCTCGTTGAGCAGGAAGGTTCGTTTTCAGATGTTTCATCACCATATTAGGTAACATCATGAGTGAGCCTCTGGATGAAGCACTGGTGGCATAGCCTGCTTTTTATTTACGTGTTTAGGTTTCCTTGGGTTGGTGACATCATTTCCTGTGGTGATGTCATTTCCTTTCTTTTTCTCAGGGGGTATTAAATGGGATCCAAGTCAATTTGTTTGTTGATAGAGTTCTGGTTGGAATGACATGCTTCTAGGAATTCTCATGTGTGTCTCTGTTTGGCTTGGCCTAGGATGGATGTGTTGTCTCAGTCACAGTGGTATCCTTCTTCATCTGTGTGTAAGGATACTAGTGAGAGTGGGTCATGCCTTTTTGTATCTAGTTGATGTTCATGTATCCTGGTGGTGGGTTTTCTGCCTGATTGTTCAATGTAGTGTTTGTTACAGTTCTTGCAAGTTATTTTGTAAATGACATTAGTTTTGCTTGTTGTCTGGAAAGGGTCTTCCAAGCTGATTAGCTGCTGTTTTATTGTGTTGGTGGGTTTATGGACTACCATGATGCCAAATGGTCTGAATAGTCTGGCAGACTAATACAAGAATAGAATATCCTTTATTGTCACATGTACTCCAGCACAGGAGTACAGTGGAAAGTTTTACAATGTAGCTTCTTATGGCGCCATCTTAGCTACAAGTGCCTAGGTACAAATCTTAGAAACAAAAGAGGAAGTAAAAAGAAAAGTAGCTGCAATACTTTACAGTGTTTAAAGAATAAATTAGAAATAAGACATAGTCAAAGGATTGACATTACTGTCATATAAACAAATCCATATAAACATTACATTGAGCAGCTCAGCGCAGGGGCTTCCACATATCTGTGCCAAACCTCAGTCCAACAACTTTCCCTGCATCGTTCCAAGCCTCTACTCCACTCTGACGGCTCTCAGCTGCTCCAAGGTAAATTTTCTCTGGGACTGCTTGCCCACGCTGACCTTCACTCTGGGTCTGTGTTCCCCACGCAGACCTTCGCTCCAGGATTACTTCCCCACACTGACCTTCGCTCCAGGACTGCTTCCCCACACTGACCTTCGCTCCAGGATTACTTCCCCACACTGACCTTCGCTCGAGGATTACTTCCCCACGCTGACTTTCACTCCAGGATTACATCCCCACGCTGACCTTCATTCCAGGGTTACTTCCCCACACTGACCTTCGCTCCAGGATTACTTCCCATCACTGACCATTGCTCCAGGAATAGTTCCCCACGCTGACATTCGCTAAAGGATTACTTCCCGACACTGACCTTCGCTCCAGGATTACATCCCCACACTGACCTTTGCTCCAGGATTACTTCCCCACACTGAACTTCGCTCCAGGATTACTTCCCCACCCTGACCTTCACTCCAGGATTACTTCCCCACACTGACCTTCACTCCAGGATTACTTCCCTACACTGACCTTCACTCCAGGATTACTTCCCCATGATTACCTTCGCTCCAGGACTGTTTCACCACACTGACCTTCGCTCCAGGATTGCTTCCCCACGCTCACCTTCACTCCAGGATTACTTCCACACACTGACCTTCACTCCAGGATTGCTTCCCCACGTTGATCTTCGCTTCAGGATTGCTTCCCCACATTGACCTTCACTCCAGGATTGCTTTCCCACGCTGATCTTCACTCCAGGATTACTTCCCCACACTGACCTTCGCTCCAGGATTGCTTCCCCACGCAGACCTTCACTCCAGAATTACATCCCCACACTGACCTTCACTCCAGGATTACTTCCCCACGCTCACCTTCGCTCCAGGATTGCTTCCCCACGCTGACCTTCACTCCAGGATTGCTTCCCCACACTGACCTTCACTCCAGGATTGCTTCCCCACACTGACCTTCACTCCAGGATTGCTTCCCCACACTGACCTTCACTCCAGGATTACTTCCCCACATTGACCTTGACTCCAGGATTGCTTCCCCACGCTGACCTTCACTCCAGGATTGTTTCCCCACGCTGACCTTCGCTCCAGGATTAGTTCCCCACACTGACCTTCACTCCAGGATTGCTTCCCCACACTAACATCCACTCCAGGAGTGCTTCCCCATGCTGACCTTCACTCCAGGAGTGCTTCCCCACGCTGACCTTCACTCCAGGAGTGCTTCCCCACACTAACCTCCACTCCAGGAGTGCTTCCCCACACTAACCTCCACTCTAGGAGTGCTTCCCCACGCTGACCTTCACTCCAGGATTGATTCCCCACGCTGACCTTCACTCCAGGATTACTTCCCCACGCTGACCTTCACTCCAGGATTACTTCCCCACGCTGACCTTCACTCCAGGATTGATTCCCCACGCTGACCTTCACTCCAGGATTACTTCCACAAACAGACCTTCGCTCCAGGATTACCTCCACACACTGACCTTCACTCCAGGATTGCTTCCCCACGCTGACCTTCACTCCAGGATTACTTCCACACACTGACCTTCGCTCCAGGATTAGTTCCCCACACTGACCTTCACTCCAGGAATGCTTCCCCACACTAACCTCCACTCCACGAGTGCTTCCCCACGCTGACCTTCACTCCAGGATTACTTTCTTACACTGACCTTCGCTCCAGGATTAGTTCCCCACACTGACCTTCTCTCCAGGATTGCTTCCGCACGCTGGCCTTCGCTCCAGAATTACGTCCCCACACTGACCTTCACTCCAGGATTACTTCCCCACAATGACCTTCGCTCCAGGATTGCTTCTCCACACTAACCTCCACTCCAGGAGTGCTTCCCCACGCTGACCTTCACTCCAGGATTGCTTCCCCACAATGACCTTCGCTCCAGGATTGCTTCCCCACACTGACCTTCACTCCAGGACTGCTTCCCCACGCTGACCTTCACTCCAGGATTGTTTCCCCACACTGACATTCACTCCAGGATTGCTTCCCCACACTGACCTTCACTCCAGGACTGCTTCCCCACACTGACATTCACTCCAGGATTGCTTCCCCACGCTGACCTTCACTCCAGGATTACTTCCCCACGCTGACCTTCACTCCAGGATTACTTCCCTACACTGACCTTCGCTCCAGGATTACTTCCCCACGGTGACCTTCACTCCAGGACTGTTTCCCCACACTGACCTTCGCTCCAGGATTGCTTCCCCACGCTCACCTTCACTCCAGGATTACTTCCACACACTGAGCTTCACTCCAGGATTACTTCCCCACACTGACCTTCACTCCAGGATTATTTCCCCACACTGACCTTCACTCCAGGATTACTTCCCCACACTGACCTTCGCTCCAGGATTGCCTCCCCACACTGACCTTCACTCCAGGATTACTTCCCCACACTGACCTTCGCTCCAGGATTACTTTCCCACACTGACCTTCACTCCAGGATTACTTCCCCACACTGACCTTCA
>NC_057723.1:40740186-40846616 GCF_004010195.1 Chiloscyllium plagiosum
AGTGTCCAATGAGCAGATCTTGACAATTCAACTATAGTTAGAATATAGCTGAATAATTCACCAAATCAGTGAAATCTGTAGTATCTTCTGATTTCTCAGGTGTGAAGAAATGTTTAAAAGCTACGTCATTAATCATCTGTGGAATGTTTTTCTTTTAGGTTTGGCGAACATTAGTCTGAGACCTACAAAGTCTTCTTTTCACTAAGAAAAGTTATGTTGATCACTGGTATTTATTTTCTGACCTGGATGAGGTAATTCAACATACTATAGAATTTTAATACACAAACAACATTTCTGCTCATGTTGCTTTCCGATGTTGTGTAATTGTTCCACAATGGTCTCTGTATTTTAGAGTACTCTCTGCTTCCTTTAATTTTGAGGAGTGTTCTATCTGCACCATGTAGTTGTGTGTCAAATTGTTATTGTTTTATTCTCTTCATCCCAGGGATTTTTTTAGTTAACACAGTAACATTTGCCCTGGTATCAATCTGAAATATTTGGCTGCCTGTTTATATAATCTAATGTGTCATATCTAATTCAGATTAATCATCTTCTTTTGTATCTTCCATAGGTGACATCTCATACAAGATCGTGTGTTCTAATGAAGGTATATCATTGTATTCTGGGACCTCTTCCAAAGAAGCCTGTTGTAAGATGTTAATCTCCATGTTTCAATGCCTGTCTTTTACTTCTGTATATTCTCTGGAAATGTCCCACTTTCATGCAAAAGTACGCATTGACATGTTAACGCCAGATATTGTTGCTGTTTATGTGTTTATTTTAACTCCACATCTGGAACAGTAAATTCTACACTAAAAGATTCAAAGATATTTTGTCTTGGTCTATCTTGTGTTGTTTTTGTGTTTAGAAAGTAAATGGAGTCTGATGAGCTTCTTGAGCTAGGTGATTTGGTTTCTGGGTAAAACACCATTGCCAGTTTAATATGGTCTGAGTGTTCTGTACATGTTTACTCTTGTAACATATACCACAAAGAGTAACACCATTAACTTTGCACTACCATAAGATGAGTTACATAAAACTAGCATGCAGGTACAGCGTATAATAAAGAAAGTAAATGGAATGTTGGCTTTTATAGCTAAAAGAATAGAATATAAAGAATAGAATATAATAGAATATAATAGAATAGAACAAATATTTGTTGCAACAATACAAGGCATTGGTGAGACTGCACCTGGAGTATTCTGCACAGTTTTGGTCCCATTATTTGAGGAAAAGTGTATTGGCATTGGAGGCAGTTCGAAGGAGATTCATTACATTGATCCCAGAGATGAGGGGTTTGTTGTATGAAGAGAGATTGAACGATTCAGGCCTATACTCTCTGGAATTTAGAAGAATGACAGGTGGTCAAATTGAGGTATTCAGGTTGATAAAATGTATGAATAAAATAGATGTGGAATGGATGCCTCCTCTTGTGGGGCATTCTAGGATGACAGGTCATAGTCTGAGGATAAGGTCGTAAATTTAAAACAGATTTGAAGAGAATCAACTTCTCCCAAAGGTTTGTGAATCTGCGGAATTTGCTGTCTCAAAGTGCGGTGGATGTTGGAACAGTGAGTAGATTTAAGGAGGATTTTCTTTTAAGACTTTCTTTTAATTGAAAATGGGTTGAAAGGTTATGGGGAGTAGGCAGGAAAATGGGGGTGAGCAGCATATCAACATGATTGAATGGAGGAGCAGACTTGATGGGATGAATGGCCTAATTCTGCCCCTATACCTTATGAAGTTATGAAAGCCCCAAACTTACACATAGGCTAGGTCCTGTCCTTACTAATTACATTTAGCAGTGATACAACAACTGCTGCTACTGAAGGGAGCTGATTATCTTTCTGCTGGAAAGTTGCATGTTGTGACATCATCAATAGTCTTAAAGGTACACTGATGTCTGGTCTGCTTTCTGTACAACAATACAACATTAGGATAGCTGTCTGTTGCAACCATTATTATGAGTTGTTTTTGAATTTCAGTTCTGTACTAGAATCCCCTCTACCTGAAATTTAAAAACAATGATGGGAAAAAAATTCCAATATTAATGCCAATGTCAATGTTCTTATGAGATGGAAATTATGGACTTATTTTTCAAATGTTACCACAAACTTTCACTATCCATAACAGAAACTAGCCCAAAACTGAAGTAGGTGTGGCTTGAACTTCCATACACCTTCTCAGCGTGTAGTCTGTGTAAATTTATGACATCAGTTAGTTTTTGAGAAACAAAATGGGGAAGAAACTTTGCCATCATTTTTCCAATTCATTAACTCTATGTATTTTTAATCAACTTGTATGTGACATGTTATGATACACTTCTAGGACATATGGGACTTGAACCCAGAGCTTCTAGACCTCTGTGGCACAAGACCCATTACTTGTTGGTGGTATTCTTAGTTTCCTGAATGTAATTCGGCCCTTCCTATGATCTACCAGATGAGTAAGAAATTGCAAGCTCATTATAATCCATGCTAATGAGACTTGTGAGTACTGTTGTCTCACATTTACTCATTTTATGCTGGTAATGCATTTCTGGTAAGTTAGAATGAATGTTAAAAGATGCAGCTATTGAAAAGCCCAATTGAGATAAGCAGCAGTAAAAAGCTTCTATGTTTGATGCACATTAAGAGTTTGAGTGATTCGGAATGACCTACTGGAGTAACGCTTTCAACATTCTGCCTACAGATCTGCTTCTGAAAGTTTCTAGCAGTTTAACGCCACTGGGAAATGTTGTTACCCCCAACACTGCACCAAATTAATCTAAAAGGGTGTATACACATTAGTAAACTATTTATAGCCTCTTTACATGATTCCACAAGGGGAAAGAGCTTTACCTAATGTCAAACCAACCTTTTCAACATGCTATTGTCCTTCCTATATTCAACTGGATATGGAACCTGCCCTGCTTTGAAAACTAATTAGTATTGGTTTCTCAAGGCATGACTCTGAAAAGAATCTCTGTCCCAGTTTCTACAAGAAAAATGAGTGCGTTGGTATTGTGACACGATGGATTGAAGAAATAGAAACGGTGTCAGAATTTAATTGTTTTTCAGTATAATAAAGAGGGAGGTCTTTCCATAGGAGATATGAAAACTGTGGCCGGGGTTGTAAACAGGAATGAAAAACAGGTAAGAAAGTTTTCTGATTCATAATTTAAAGAATAGATAAATTGCGATTAAATTTCTTGGAATAGCAATTGTTAAGCTGTGTCATTATTATTATCACATTGAGCTTACTGACAGAAAGGTTCCAGCCAGCAATGCCCGTTCAATCTTTCCTTTTAGCTAAAAGACATTTGTTTTAACTTTATAATTCATCTTAATTACATGTCCTTAGTGTTAAAAAATTGTTTTTATGTAAAATAATCATTGTTCGCTAATTACACGATTTATTGAATAGTAAACAACTGTACAATTAGAAAAATATTCTATGTTAAATAAAAGTTATGATGTGCAATTATTTTTGCACTAAGCATAATGAGTATGAATTATAAAAACCACTACTGAGGTAAGGTTTGGTTATTAATAATCACACAATACCAGGTTACAGTCCAACAGGTTTATTTGGAAGCACTAGCTGATGAGGGAGCCGCTAGTGCTTCCAAATAAACCTGTTGGACTATCACCTGGTGTTGTGATTTTTAATTTTGTATACCCCAGTCCAACATTGGCATCTCCAAGTCTTGATTATTAATGTTATTCCAAAGCCTGGATCATGGCTGCTAAGAATCTCATAACATTTCACCAACAGAGAGGTGAAAATTACATCACTGTAATTTTAATTGAAATGGTCACTAATAATATACATTTAAAATGTTAACAAAAAAAGCTTCAATGGCTCAGTATGTCAATGTACTATATAATTTCAGGCTGAACCATAGGGAAGAGTTTAAAGTTGATGTGCAGGGCAATGTTAAATGGAGTGGGAGAAACTTGTCAACTGCAATATTACATTGCAAGTGCCAAGGCCACATCCTTTTTGAAATATATAAAAGAAGTCGCGATCTGGCGGTTTTATGATTGACTTCTGTATTCCTGAGAAAATAGAGTCGTAGAGCCATAGAGATGTGCAGCACGGAAACTGACCCTTCGGTCTAAGTCGTCTATGCTGACCAAATATCATAAATTAATCTAGTTCCATTTTCTAGCACTCGGCCCATATCCTTCTAAACCCTTCCTATTTATAAACCCAGTTTAAAATGTTGTAATTGTACCAGCTTCCACCACCTCCTCTGGTAGCTCAGTCCATACATGCACTACCCTCTGCGTGAAAAGTTGCTCCTTCAGTCCTTTTATATCTTGCCCCTCTCACCCTAACCCTATGCCCTCTAGTTCTGGATTCTCCCACCCCAGGGAAAATACCTTGTCTATTTATCCTATCCATGCTGAATGGAGTGAACAAATATATTCTAAAGCTCTTTCTCTTGTTCCCTTCAGCAAAGTGTTGTGTAAATATCAGGTGATGTTGATGTCTGTCTCCTGAGGTATGCAGTCAGCTGACATTTATCTCACAGACTCACATCAGAACAATTAATATTTGGGTTAATCCGGTAGACAGTTGCCAGCTCTTGTGGAACTATAAACAGCAACTTCAGTAAAGACAATTGAGAAAAATAAATTTAAATTTAGGGGGATTAGTGCTTAGCACTGCTGCTTCACAGCACCAGCGACTGGGTTCGATTCCTGCCTCAGGTGACTGTGTGGAGTTTGCATATTCTCCCTGTGTCTGCAATGAGTTTCCTCCGGGTGCTCCAGTTTCCTCCCAGAATCCAAAGATATGCAGTTTAGGTGAATTGGCCATGCTAAGTTGCCCATAGTGTTCAGGGATGTGTAGGTTAGGTGCATTAGTCAGGGATAAATGTAGAGTGGTAGGGTATGGGAATTGATCCGGATGGGTTACTGTTCGGAGGATCAGTGTGGACTTGTTGTGCCGAAGTGTTTCCTCACTGAAGGGATTCTATGATCTATAAAATTAAACAAGTTTACAAACAGAATATTCCACTCTGCATGGTTTAAGTATTGGCAAGAAAGGTGGGAAGATAAGGTAAAAGTGAAAATATCTGATACTTGATGGAAAGAAATTTTCCTGATATTCGCCTCAAGCTGCAAATAACGAATTCAGAATTTTGCCATTGTGCAGCAAAAAACTTATTTCAAAGTATTTGCACCTCATTTAAGCCCCATCTCACCTTATTTATATGCTAATTTAAATTCTCACCTCCTTCACTGGGGAGCAAGACAAGTTCCCAACAGGTAACTCTGAGCCAGTACTGTGCAGTGGCAGCTTGCCAAATGCTCAACCTGACCATCTTGCAACTGTCTTTTCAGAAAAACATGCCCACTGCATGCTCCATGGTCATAATCCATCTTGAATCATCATCCATGTCGCTGTCCATTGGCAAATTACCAGCCTCAGCACATCCACCTGCCTACTGCAGGATCAACTCAGACACCACTTCTGTACTTCAACATTTAACTTTTGAAGCTCAGAGACACTAATGACTCACAGGCCAGACCACATTGTGCACCGGGTCACACATGCACCTTCTGGCTATTAATTTACTTTCCTAGCACTCACTTCCTTTATCACTCACTCAGAGGCAGCTAGCCTCCATATACTGCACATTGCTTTCTTGTTGCACACTTATTGCCTTCAACAGCAATTTACAGGCTGTCAGCCAATGTGGCTTGCATTGCTTTCTTTAGCTTTCAGTTACATGCTGACAGCATCTGTGGAAATACACAGCTTTTTAGCAGAGAGGGCAGGGCAGGCAGCTTGAAGTGGGGGAGCTCAGAACAGTCACTCAGATAGAGGTAGAAAAGTCGTTGTGCAGCACTGTGCTATGTGATCATCAGACTCACAGTATGTGTCAGCAACTAACATGACAATCACACTGCATATGCTTCAATCAAATGTCAACATGTGAAAGGGAAAGCAGAGTAGTCCTTAGGGAAGGGAGACCAAAGACAGATACGTACCACCACAGTCAGTCATGGGATTTGTTCAATTACAATGCACACTGGCCATGGTCAGTCAAGCAGATTCTGCAGCTTCATGTCTATGCAGTCCACAGGTTGAGCCATGCTCAGTATTTGAGGCCAAGTTCAAGCAGTCTAGGAAGTACAGGTCAGTTGGGCTGCTGCTGAACCATCAGTCACAGGGCAGGCCAATTTTTACAGCAATGAGAAAAAGGAAGGGATTGAAGATGATGCATGAACAGGTAAGATGGTGAGGTCTGCCCAGTGACTGAGTAGAAAGGGCAAGATGCAGGAAGGGCTCGTACTTTTGGAGGAGGAAGTGGACGAGAGCCATTAAATGGACATGATACTGAGAGTTATCGTCCATGATCCTTGCTGAAGAGTAGGTGCAGTGATAGGGTCAGAGTGAATAATGGCACAGTGAGAATGAGAAGGATGATGCTGGCACCTACCTATCAGAGCTAAGGTATTATTGCCAGGAACTGCTGGGCGTTCCCCTCCATCTGAGACCTAGTACTGAAATGGACTGTAGTCTGTGTCTAGTCTGCCATGGTCTGGTTTCAGCGACTCATGTGACATTTGAAATAGGACTGCCCTATTTTCCACCAATCTATCCACTGACACCTCCAGCTCCCTGTCTGCAGAGCAGATAGTGAGATTTCCTTCACACTAGGCTAAGAGTTCTGTCAAAATGACCAAACGTCACAGTGTGAATTCCATTTCCTGACTTGATGTATCTGAAGCAGTGCTAGGCTTTAAATAAAGTGTCAGAGACATCTGCGCAGAACATCCCTTCAGTGGCAAATGATTCCACTCTCTGGCTATGTAATCCCTTGAGAAAAGTGGCCAAGAGCTTAGTTGCATAATCCATGAGGTGAAAAGCAGAGGTTTATGGAAGAGAAAAGCTGCTCTGAATCCTGACAGTCTGGAAGTCATGAAACTCTCACAACAACGTATTTTAACTGTAAAAGGGAAAGCTCCATCAATAATCGCGACAGAGAAAATAATTAACTGCTATGGTTAATGTCGAGTTATTTTCCATTATACAATTGCTGTCAACAGCAAAAAGAATAATCTGCACTTACAAATATAAATGGGGTTTCAATTTACCTTGTTCCAATGGACCTTTGAATGACGTCTTCATAGAATTTGTGAGCTGTTGCCAGATATATCAGCTCAGCTTTGGGCCTTGTGTATGCATGCAGTTTGTGGCACAATACCAATGGTAAAGTTCAGTATTGCACAGTATAGTTTATTGTGAAAAGTACTCTTGGTCATAAAAACTCATCTTGACCAGTCTTGACACTTCTTGAAAGGTTTCGAAACTTCTTGACAGTTCAAACCTCCTGGATATGTCAATACACTGTTGACATGTCTTGTTACTTCTTGAGATTTAACTCTTCCTAACACCTTGCTACACCTTAATGTTTTTTGAGAGGTATGGACAATTAAGACAGTTCCAAAGGGTTCAGGCATCTTTTGTGCACAGGCGTCTCTATAGATAACAATCCTGAAGAGTTTCTGACCTTCTCAAAAGATCCCTGATCCTCACCTTAAAAGGATTCATGAATCTCTACCTTTAAGTTGTCCTGGTTAGATCCACAGCAGTTCCTCAACTTTCCAAAGGCATATCCAGACTTTCGAAATCTAATGCACTAAGAGATATTTCCATCATGACAAAGGTCCAGACTCTCGTCTGGTGTAAAATGTTTCAATGGAAATTAGTTTGTTTTATTTAATAAAATCTAAAGTACAGTGTTCTTGTCATCTGTTTTCTTGAATTCTGCAACTTCTGAGGATGAGAAAGTTTAATGTTGCAGTGGCTGACTCAGTCACTTAAAATATGAATTTCTTAAAACTAAATTCTTCCATTTGTGAAAAAAGTATGACTGTTGGTCCACTATCAGATGCTTTGTAAATCTACTTATCATTGGATTGAATGCCACTAGCAAGTTGTGGTCAGTTTAATTATGCATTGCTATGAAAAGTTCATGGCTTTATACTTTCTGCGAGTAGTCATGCTGAGTTATTCCTTTGTATTCAAATTTTTTAAAAATAGTTGATATTTCTTTGAACTAGGTTGAACACTTTGATAAAGTTGACAGAATAATTTCAATTAGGTTTATGGATTTCCAATGTATTGTAAAATGTAATTGTAACCAATAATTTCTTCAAGACGTGATTGTTACAAGTGAGGCAAGACATTTTGTTCATGTAACCACTGCTATCTCTACCTGCCCCCACCAAAAATGTGACTGACATTTTTTTTGTCTCCCTTACTCTTGCTAGAAGTCCACATCATATTTTGATCCCTCCATGTGATAAATTACCTGACTAAACTCTTGAATTTTTCTACTTTTGTCCAGTACCTCGTTGTCCTCCTCTCACAATTGAATTTGAAGCAATGTTTGATTTTTTCCCCTTTCAGCATTGTTTTTCAGTTTATATGCATCTGAAGAGTCAGTTCTGGGTCCCCTCCTTTTAAGCTTAAAAAATAAATTAAGCTTTTCTTGGGTCAGTCTTCTGGCTTTCCCATACTCCCCTGTGTTATCATCTGGCAGCTGTTCAAAGCTGTAGCAGTTACGATGTACAATTTGATCGCCATAGCCCTTTCTTCAAGAAGTTACTGATGCAGCCACCCTACCCAACCTTCCACACCCAGTCCTAAGTTTTCTCTATCCTGTAATCACGTGCACTATTCATCTTATGCTTCGGGAATAGCTGAGTATCACTAGATAACAAAATCTCCTCATTTCGAAATTAAATATGCTGGAATGGACAGCACTCAGCAGGCATGCCAAGTTGCCATAGCATTAGGTTTTTCTGGGATTCACTGACCCCAGCATAAGTTAAAAGTGACAATTCTCTAAAAATATTGCAGATACCCTAAGAATGTTGGTTCAGCAATGCAGGAACTCGCCTGTATTTAGTCGTCGGAGCTATCTTCTTTTTCATAGCAAGATTATAACTAAGAGTATATTTACATGAAATAAATTTGAGTCATCAACAAATTTTTCTGGTAGGTTTTGTTTTCCTGGAGGCATCTGGATTTGGTTTTAAAGGCTCCCAAGTGACCAGAATTTATGCAATGTGCTGCTCACGGCTGTACAACTGCACGGGTATCACTTGCAACCTTCCCCAAATGCTGACACAAACATATTTCCAACAGCGATGAAGAGAAAGAACCCTGCCGATCCTTATCTCCCTAACCAAGGCCTACTGAGTGCCTTTATTGCTACTTTAGATAGTATTACAGTAACAACAACCAGAAAAAAAGAACTTAGGATCTTTTTCAATTAAATGTCTGTTTTTTTCCCCCAAATAAAAACAATGCATTTGGAGAGGCTTTAATAATTTTTTTAAAAGGTTGAACACACCTCATGGTTGTAAAAACTTATCAATCAGTATTCCCTCAACTAAGCATAATGCTTATCTAGCTCGTGAAGAGTAACAGGTAAACCATACAGCTCAGAATGATTAATGTGTAACACAAATACAGAGATATTTGCCAACACATTGACACCATGACCGAAAGACTTCAGCTGTGTTTTCATGGGAGAGTTAATGCAAACAGTCTAGTTGCTGCTGCCATTTCCCTTGAGCTACATGAGTAGCCTTTGCTTCACCTACAACACCTAACATCTACTTGTGTTGCTATGACAA
The DNA here is from genome assembly GCF_004010195.1 of Chiloscyllium plagiosum. Lineage (NCBI taxonomy): Eukaryota > Metazoa > Chordata > Chondrichthyes > Orectolobiformes > Hemiscylliidae > Chiloscyllium > Chiloscyllium plagiosum. Next base: position 40,749,834 of record NC_057723.1, read on the forward strand.
CTGTGTTACTGGATGGCGTATTGAGGCTAGTTGCACTGTGGCAGTCTCAATGTTTATTTGCCCAGAAATATTGCTTTCGTGCCTTGATTTGATGGAAAGTATCTACATTTTTAAGTTAGTACAGCTTTAAAGGGGAATGTTTGCAATCAGTAAAATTTTGAAATACCAGACAGATTAAAAGAAGGATTAAAATGTAATGTCAATTTAAATCCACTTTCTGCAAATTTATGAATTTTTTTGGCTTTGACAATGGATGTTAATGACACGGTCAGGGTAATGGTTCAGAGGAATTTCTGAGATTTCCCATTTTGCGTTTCATTATCAGTGTAGAGTATTTGAGCAGTTGTGTTATTTCAGCTGTGTCTTAGTTCAGTTAATACACATTGTGGGGGCAATACCTTGAAGTCAATAAATTAGATCATTAATACTGAGTGTTAAAACATAAATATTAGAGATATTAGCTTAGAAATTATACTTGATAATATTAGTATCAGCGCTGACTCAGTGGGTATTCTCCTGTTTGAATCACAAGGTTATGGGTTTAAGTCCCAGAACAGAGACTTGAGAAATAAAATCTAAGCTGTCCCTGCAGTGCATGCCGTGGGAGTACAGCACTGTTGGTTTTGGATGACATCTGAGGCTCTGTCTGTTCTCTCACATGAACATAAAAGATCCCACGACACTACTCTGCATGAGAGTAGGAGAGTTATCCTCAGTGTCATGGGCTATAATTTTAGCATCACCATTTTTTGCTATCTATCTTTATCACATTGCTGTTAGTAGGAGTTTGAGCACAAAATGGAAGCCACATTTCTTACATTACAAGAATGAGTATAGATGTTCACTTGGTTGTAAAGTACTTTAAACACGCCAAGGTCATTAAAAATGATACCAAATTGTGGAATGATATTCATGCACAGAATGGTTAAAAAATACAGAATATTTTATCTAATGGATGGAGAGGAGAAGAAAGGAAAGGTTACGAAACTGGAAGCTTCACATCTGAATTACAGTGGAATCCTTACTCACCTCTGTTCATAACCTTAAAAATCTTGGTTTGCAATTTTCCAAATTCTATGATTCTATAATTTTCTGGAATTAACTGTATTTTAAAATGGAAGTTGAAATACTGCTAAAATGGGAGCTGAGGATCAGCTCACTTTTACAAAATCTGTACAGACTCAGAATGGTTGGGTAGTCTCTCCCTTGGATTCCAAAATAAAAACATTTATGGAATTCACACCTTGCTGTGTTTATGAACTTAGCCAAGACACAAATCCAGACTCAAAGTTTCCAAGTTCAAAACTTAACAGAAAGTTGTGCAGAAACTAGTTTGTCATATTGGTTCGGCCATTTTTGGAATACTGCATTCAATCTGGCTTCCCTGCTATAGGAAAGATGTTGTGAAACATGAAAGGATTCTGGAAAAGTTTGCAATGATGTTGCCAGGGGTGGAAGGTTTGAGCTACAGGGAGAGGCTGAATATGCTGGGGCTGTTTTCACTGGAGCATCAGAGGCTGAGGGGTGACCTGATAGAGGTTTATAAAACTGTGACAGGCATGGAATGGGTGAATAGTTGAGGTCTTTCCCCCAGGGGAGGGGAGTCCAAAACTAGAGGGCATAGGTTTAAGATGAGAGGGGAAAGATTTAAAAGCCAACTTTTTCATGTAGCGGGTGGTGTGTTTGGAATGAGCTGCCAGAGGAAGTGGTGAAGGCTGGTATAAGTATAACATTTAAAAGGCACCTGGATGGGTATTTGAATAGTAAGGATTTAGAGGGATATGGGCCAAATGTTGGCAAATAGGACTAGATTAATTTAGGATATCTGGTTGGCATGGATGAGTTGGGCTGAAGGGTCTGTTTCCAGTTCTTGACAACTGTTCCCCTACTCCATGGTGCGCAATTGTTTCTGACTTCCAAAGCAATCTCGGTGGACATTAGAAACATTGATCATGTGACAAAAACTGGCTGTATGTGACAAGAAATGACTTGATTGCAATGGGTGGAAGAGTCACCCTGCAAACCAACAGGTTAAAAGTGATCATTCTTTCAACATAACCTTGTCTTAACATTAGTCAACTCAGGCAGTGCCAGGGAAAACTAATGCATCTTCCCATGCAAAGCTTTGCCTCTATAGAAATTTAGCCATGACTACATTTGGAAATTCAGAGACTTCCAACTTCCATTCTTCTGCAAAAAAAAACAGAGAAAAACCAGGCCACCAATGTTTCTCTGTCAAAGGACTGATATCGGAATACGCGATTTATTTGTTGCATTTCTGTAAATAACTTCAACATATATTTTGTTTCTAGAATCTATTTTAACTTGTATGTATCTATGTGGATGAAGGATTCAGTGATTTTTGTTGTTTTTACATTTCAGAGTTTGCAATGTGTAACTGAACATTGAATTTGATCAAAAATCACTCAATTGTCAATTTCAGGAGTTTCACTGAGAGAAACTGTGAGTTATTATACAATTCTCAACTGCCTACCTAATTAAGTATGCCCCATACCTACATGTTGCTCCTGTCACACTATTTTGTGGTTACCAGTGGCAAAATGCTTGTTGGCACCAGGACCTTTTGACATTCATGGCACAGGTGTCATCTTTAAACCCCAAGTTGTGCAATATGTCAAACACTACCAGCCTGATCTGAAGTAGCCACCTGGGTCAGTGCAGCGTCCGCGGAATGTAGGAAGTTTAATGACATTTTGTGCTCTGCAAAGGTAGATACTCGCATCTTCTTTCTGCTACCTCACACTCACTGTAATTATATTGTTGCACCCACCTCCCATCAAGGCTCTTGGTCACCCACTTTCAATATTTCTTATGGCATTTTCCCTCAATTATTCCCACCCAGCCCATCCTCACAATACGTTAACTCTTCTTTCTTTACTTGTGTACTTCTACTTAATCACTTGGGACACCACAAAATCTTTCCTAACTGATGAAGCACAAGCCCCATGACTTTACCATATGTCCACTGATCATCAGTAGCTCAGATACTGATACCTTGGTGGGTATTCTGTTGAACATAGACCCGTGAGCACCTGCTAGTGAGCACATCATTGGCACATCTCTACAGTTAGTCAAAGAAGAAATGCTGCAGGTCATTGGCACTAAGTCAACTGCCAAAGACCAAACACCTACTTAGCACCAGGAGGGGACCCAATGGTGTCAGCTCTTCATTACTTCATTAAAATGCAGAAGCAGTCAAATGAGCAGCAGGAAGTTTTGTCAGAGGTACTCGGCAAACTGGATCAAGGTTTGGAGGAGTCCACCAATGCCATTAGTACAGTGCTGGCTCTGGCATCTGGCTGTCTCCATGAACAGCTTGACACTTGTCCAGCACACACGATATCTGTTGGATATACGTACAGACTGCACTGCATTGCTGGTCAACATCAACGGCGAGGCAACAGTGGGACATGGACCTTGACCTCACTCCAGGTGCCCCTTCCTCGCAAGGGTAGTACCAGTAGGTACCCAGCTGGACAAGAAACCACAGACAAGCACGTCAACACCCCTAATCCCCAAATTTCCTCTCAGAATTCTTCAGAAATGTCTGGTTCCTGTGACATCTATTCTTCCTGCAATCCCCAATACTGTGGAAGTTCAACCCTGGGCTGACCCACGCTCAACTCAAGGCCAACAGACTCCACTGGAGGGCCAAACTCCATCCAGCCCAGTTCTTGGACTGCACCTCGACATAGTGGGAGGAAAAGGGCTCTGGGGACTCATAGCTGACACAGGTCTATGTAAATATATCATCACATTAGTAAATATACGTTCATTTTACATCACTGGCTGTTTGAGGAAGCTTCACTATAATTGGAGCTAAAAGATTGAAAGTAGCAAGATAAACTATTCTTAGTGCCATACATGTTTTAAGAGACGATGCAAATATTTCTGCAAGGGGTCTTGCAATTTCCTCCCTTACAAACCAAAACTTTCTGGGGTACATTAGATCAGTTCCAGGAGATTTAATAGGGTGAAAGGAAAGGCTAGTAGGTATGGGGAATGCTGGATCACTAAAGAAATTGAGGGTTTGGTTAAGAAAAAGAAGGAAGCATATGTAAGGTATAGACAGGATAGATCGAGTGAATCCTTAGAAGAGTATAAAGGAAGTAGGTGTATATTTATAAGGGAAATCAGAAGGGCAAAAAGGGGACATGAGATAGCTTTGGCAAATAGAATTAAGGAAAATCCAAAGAGCTTTTACAAATACATTAAAGACAAAAGGGTAACTAGGGAGAGAATAGGGCCCCTCAAAGATCAGCAAGGCGGCCATTTGTGGAGCCGCAGAAAATGGGGGGGATTCTCAATGAGTAGTTTGCATCAGTATTTACTGTGGAAAAGGATATGGAAGACATAAATTGTAGTGAAATAGATGGTGACATCTTGAAAAATGTCCATATTACAGAGGAGGAAATGCTGGATGTCTTGAAACGAGTAAAGGTGGATAAATCCTCAGGACCTGATGTACCTCGGTGTACCCGAGAACTCTGTGTGAAGCTAGAGAAGTGATTGCTGAGCCTCTTGCTGAGATATTTATATCATCGGTAGGCACAGGTAAGGTGCCGGAAGACTGGAGGTTGGCTAACGCAGTGCCACCGTTTAAGAAGGGTGTTAAGGACAAGCCAGGGAACTACAGACCAGTGAGCCTGACGTTGGTGGTGGGCAAGTTGTTGGAGGGAATCCTGAGGGACAAGATGTACATGTATTTGGAAAGGCAAAGACTGATTAGGGAGAGTCAACATGCTTTTGTGTGTGGGAAATCATGTCTCACAAACTTGATTGAGTTTTTTGAGGAAGTAACAAAGAAGATTGATGAGGGAAGAGCAGTAGATGTCATCTATATGGACTTCAATAAGGCGTTCGACAAAGTTCCCCATGGGAGACTGATTAGCAAGGTTAGATCTCATGGAATACAGGGAGAACTAGCCCTTTGGATACAGACTGGCTCCAGGGTAGAGAACAGAGGGTGGTGGTGGAGGGTTGTTTTTCAGGCTGGAGGCCTGTGACCAGTGGAGTGCCACAAGGATCGGTGCTGGGCCCTCTACTTTTTGTCATTTACATAAATGATTTGGATGCGAGCATAAGAGGTATAGTTAGTAAGTTTGCAGATGACACCAAAATTAGAGGTGTAGTGTACAGCGAAGAGGGTTACATCAGATTACAACAGGATCTTGACCAGATGGGCCAATGGGCTAAGAAGTGGCAGATGGAGTTTAATTCAGATAAATGCGAGGTGCTGCATTTTGGGAAAGCAAATCGTAGCAGGACTTACACACTTAATGGTAAGGTCCTAGGGAGTGTTGCTGAACAAAGAGACCTTGGAGTGCAGGTTCATAGTTCCTTGAAAGTGGAGTCACAGGTAGATAGGATAGTGAAGAAGGCATTTGGTATGCTTTTTTTCCATGGAGTGTTGGAGGCTGAGGGGTGACCATATAGAGGTTTACAAAATTATGAGTGGCATGGGTAGGGTAAATAGGCAAAGTCTTTTCCCTGGGGTCAGGGATCCAGAACTAGGGGGCATAGGTTTAGGGTGAGAGTGGAAAGATATAAAATAGACCTAAGGGGCAACTTTTTCATGCAGAGGGTGGTACGTGTATGGAATGAGCTGCCAGAGGGAGTGGTGGAGGCTGGTACAATTGCAATATTTAAGAGGCATTTGGATGGGTATATGAATAGGAAGAGTTTGGAGGGATATGGGTTGGGTGCTGGCAGGTGGGACTAGATTGGGTTGGGATATCTGGTCAGCATAGACGGGTTGGATCGAAGGGTTTCTTTCCATGCTGTACATCTCTCTGACTCTATATTCTCTCAGACCTCCTGAACCTCTTCTTCCATCATGTGAACAATTTTTAAAAAATTAAAATGTATTTTTCTGTGTTCTCTAGCCACCATGTCTTTTTTTTAAATGTTCACAGTAAAAACTGATGCAAAATATTCATTTAGTATCTTTCCCATCTCCTAGGGTTCAACACAAAAATGACCTCCTTGATCTTTAAGGGGCCCTACCCTCTCTCTAATTACCCTCTTACCATTAATGTATTTGTACAATCTCTTTGGATTATCCTTAACCTTTTCTGCCAATGCTATTGCATATCCTCTCTTTGCTTTCCTGATTTCTTTCTTAAGAATGCCCCTACACTCTATGTATTGAGACATCTTGTCTCATTCTGCTACAAATCTTCTCATTGTCCATGATGTTAAAAGTCTGACAACTATCTCTAATGCCCCTTATTTTAGACCTCTAGGCTATAGGCAATCAGGTCCAGGAGATTAATTAGTCCCATTATTTTCTAAAATATTTTTTCTTCAATAATATGAATTACTTCATTTATCTTCTTTCAGGACAAATTGGATCATAACAAGAGAGATCTAAACACATGACACGTGAGCCCTATACAAACTGAAAAGTTGCTTTGAAAAGGTCACATTAGAAATCGTTGGTAATGGGATGGTGTGAGGAAAGGTGAACCATGAAGCTTTTCCTTTCTCTGATCTCCTTATTCACAAACATATGCAGGAATCCAAGCACAAAATCATCAGATGAACTATATTGTCATATAAGCAAAGTTTAAATGAAGACCGTGCAAGAAATGGTGGGACAGCATTTTGGTGATAGTGATCATAACTCCCTGACCTTTAATATGCTCATGGAGAGTGATAGGAGCAGACAGCATGGGCAAGTATTTAATTGAGGGAGGTGGAATTACAATGCTATTAGTCAGGAACTGGGGTGCCTAAACTGGGAATAGATGTTCTCAGAAAAATGCACAACTGAAATGTGGAGGCCGTTTAGAAAGCACTTACTGATAGTGCTGGACAGGTTTGTCCCACTGAGGCAAGGAAGGGATGATAGGTTCAAAAAACCTTGGGTGACAAGGGATGTGGAACATCTAGTCACAAGGAAGAGGGAAGCTTACTTAAGATTGAGGAGGCAAGGGTTAGACAGAGCTCTAGAGGGTTACAAGATAGCCAGGAAGAAACTGAAGAATGGACTTAGGAGAGGTAGAAGGGGGCATGAAAAAGCCTTGGTGGAGAGGATTATGGAAAACCTTAAAGCCTTCCACACTAAGGCAAGGAACAAGAAGATGGCCAGACTGAGGGTAGGGCTGATCAGGGATCATGGAGAGAACTTGCACCTGGAGTCAAAGGAGGTAGGGAAGGTCCTTTATGAACACTTTGTTTCAGTATTCACTCCTGAGAGGGACCTTGATGTTTTGAGGATACTGTGAAACAGACTGATATGCTCGAACAGGTTGATGTTAAGAAGGAGGATGTGCTGAAAATTTTGAAATGCGTAAAGATAAATAAACCCTTTGCGCTTAACAGGATATACCCGAGGTAACTAAAGGAAGCGAGGGAAGAGACTGCTGCACCTATGGCGATGATCTTTACATCCTTACTGTCCACTGGAGTAGTACCAGATGATTGGAGTGCAGTAACTGTTATTCCCTTGTTCAAGAAAGGGAATAGGGATTATCATGGGATTTACAGACCAGTCAGTGTTATGTCTGTGGTGAGCAAAGTAATGGAGAGGATTCTGAGGGACAAGATTTATGTTTCCTTAGAAAACTGTAGTTTGATTAGAGATAGTCAGCATGGTTTTGTGAGGGGCAGATCATGCCTCACAAACCTTATTGAATTCTTTGAGGATGTGACAAAACACATTGATGAAGGTAGTGCAGTGAATGTGGTGTACATGGATTTTAGCAAGGTGTTTGATAAGGTTCCCCATGGTAGGCTCATTCAGAAAGTAAGGAGGCATGAGATACAGGGAAATCTGGCTATCTGAATACAAAATTGGCTGGCCCATAGAAGACAGAGGGTGCTGTTAGATGGAAAGTATTTAGCCTGGAGCTTGGTGACCAATGGTGTTCCACAGGGATCTGTTGTGGGACCTCTGCTCTTTGTGATTTTTATAAATGACTTGGATGAGGGAGTGGAAGGTTGGGTTAGTAAGTTTGCCGATGACATGAAGGTTGGTGGCGTGTGGAGGCCTTTTGTTGGTTGCAATGGGACATTGACAGAATGTAGAACTGGTTGATAAATGGCAAATGGAGTTCAACCTGGAAAAGTGTGAAGTCACTCACTTTGGAAGGTTGAATTTGAATGCAGAATACAGGTCAGGATCCTTGGTAGTATGGAGGAATAGAGGGATCTTGGGGTCCACGTCTATAGATTCCTCAAAGTTGCCACCCAAGTTGATAGGGTTGTTATGAAGGCATATGGTGTGTTGGTTTTCATTAGCAGGGTGACTGAGTTTAAGAGCCGCAAGGTTAGGCTGCAGTTCTACAAAGCCTTGGTTCGACCACACTTGGAATATTATGTTCGGTTCTGGTTGCCTCATTATAGGAAAGATGTGGAAGCTTTATAGAGGATGCAGAGGAGATTTATCAGGATGCTGCTTGGACTGGAGGGCATGTCTTATGAAGAAAGGTTGAGGGAGCTAGGGTTTTTTTCATTGGAGTGAAGAAGGATAGGAAGTGACTCTATAGAGGTGCACAAGATGATGAGAGGCAGAGACTTTTTCCCATGGCGGAAATGTCTATCACGTGGGGGCATAATTTTAAGGTGATTAGAAGAAGGTTTAGTGGAGATGTCACATGTAGGTTCTTTACACAGACAGGTGGTACTTGGAATGCACTGCCAGCAGTGGTAGTGGAATCAGATGCATTAGAGACATTTTTTGACAAAACTTTCAATATTTCTTTTCATCCAGTTTCCCAAATCTTGCCATCCTTATCTTTCATCCTCACAGGAACAGGCTGTCTTGAATTCTGATCAACTGGCCTTTAAAAGACTCCCACAAGTTAGATGTGGATTTACTCTTAAACAGTCGCTAGAACATAAAACATTACAGGACAGTACAAGCCGTTTGGCCTTCGATGTTACACCGACCTATGGAACAGATCGGAAGCCGATCTATCCTACACTATTCCATCTACATCCAAATGTTTATCGATACATATGCTCACAATCTAATTTCTTTTGTTTATGCCTAGTACTGTTGGAATTACTCTTCCCTCAATTTAGCACATTCACATGAGGTCCAGTTTTACACTTATCTATAACTATCTTCAAACTTACAGAATTATGATCAATGTTCCCAAAATGCTCCCCATACTGAAACTTTGATCACCTGGCCAGTCTCATTCTTCAATACAAAGTCTAATATAACTCCTTCCTGAGTGGGCAACCACATGTTGATTCAAGAAACTCTCCTAGATGCACCTAATAAATTCTGCCACTTCTAAGGCAGCACCAAGGGAGTCCCAGTTAATACTGAGAAAGTTCAAATCACCCATTACAACAACCCAATTGTTTTTATATCTTTCCATTCTCTGCTTACGTATACGTTCCTCCATCCACACTGGCTATTGGGTGGCCTATCGTGTAACACCATCATACTGATTACACCTTTCTTATTCATGAGTTCTACATATATGGCCTTTCAGGATGAGCCCTCCAAGGTATCCTCTCTTAGTGCAGCTGTGACATTCTTTTCACCAGTAACGCAACTCTCCCACCCCTTTCACATCTCTCTCTATCACACCTGAAACATTTAAACCCTCGATCATTGAGCTGTCAATGCTGCAGTGCTCTCAACCAAGTTTCTGTAATGGCTACAATATTGTAGTTCCATGTATTAATCCAGGCTCTCAGTTCATCTGCCTCACCTATTATACTCCTTGCATTAAAATAAATACCCATGGACTGCCTATCCTTCCATTTTCATTACCTTGCTGTTCTTCCTATTAGACTTACTTGACTTAACTTGCAGTCTTCAATCACTGGAAATGATGACCTACTGCTCTGATTCCTACCCACTTGCCACAGTAGTTTAAATCCTCCCAAGTAGCAGTAGCAAACCTTCCTGCAAGGATATTGGTGTCACTCCAGTTCAGGTATATCCTTCTTATACAAGTCCCACCTACCCCAGAAGAGACTGTAATGATCCAGATACTTGAAGCCCTTCCTCCTGTACCAGCTCTTTAGTCATGCATTCAACTGTATTATCTTCCTATTTCTGGCCTCACTAGCACTTGGCATAGGGAATAATCCCTAGATTACAATCCCAGAGGTCTTGCTTTTCAATTTTCTACCAAACTTCCTAAATTCCCTTTGCAGAATCTCACATCTCTTCCTACCTATGTCATTAGTGCCTGTATAGTAACCAATCCCTGGCAGCTTGTCCCCACCCACACGGTCAGTGGTTAACTAGGCTAAAGAAGTATAAAATGATTGGAAGCAAACTGCAAACTCAGAAATGGCTTGGAAGTTGACTTTTCACAACCCCACAAAGCTCCAAATAACATGAATTGCTTGCAAGTGAGGTTTTGTATTAAAAATAATGTTTCTATGCATGATGTGAAGCTAATCCCATTGGTTTTACTCAACAATTTTGTCACTGGGTGAAATTTCTGACCAGCCATGTCGAAATTAAGTCTGGATACAATGATACCGTAAGCCCTCCATTTGAATATAATTTTGAGGAAATTGTTTTTCTGCTGGGAATGTTTGTAACATTTAGAATGGTGGCAATGGATTTTTGGGGAAATTTTACAATTTTGACTGCTCACCCATCTTGTTCTCACTCAGCTTTTGGGTTAGAAGCTGGGCTGGCCCATGTTCAGGATAAAATTAAAATGCTTCTAGTGGAAAACAAGTATATTGTACATCAAATGTTTGTTATTTTACATGAATCCTTTTGACCTATTTATATGGAGTTTGTGGACTTAGATTTCCCCGTAAGTGTAAATACAAATGAATTAAACAACATGCACATAGTTGGGGGTAATCTTGTAATAGAACATAGAACTGTACAGCACAGGAACAGGTCCTTCAGCCCATGATGCTGTGCCGAACATGACGCCAAATTAAACTAATCCCTTTGACCTCCCCTTGGTCCATATCTCTCTATTCCTTGCATATTGGTCTGCTTGCCTTAAATGCCCCTATCATATCTGCCTCCACCACCACCCCTGGCAGCACGTTCCAGACTCCGTCACTCTCTGTGTAAAAAAACTTGCCCCTCACATCTCCTTTGAACTTTCTCCCTCTAATATGTTGTTAACCTGCAAGAGTAAGGATATAGGTAATGTGATCTGCTTGTGGCAAATGGTAATATTTATTTACATCAACAACTTGGATGTGGGAACGTAGAAAGAATATTAGTAAGTTTGCAGATGATGTAAAAATTAGTGGTGCGGTCGATAACAGGAGGATAGTCTCCGGCTACTGTCTGATATTGATCAGCTGGTAATTTGGGCACCGCAATGGCAGATGGAATTTAATTCCAATAAATGTGCGGTGATGCATTTTTGGAAATCTAATAAGGCAAAGATATACACAATAAATGGTAGGAACTTGGGAAGTACTGATGAGCAAAGGAATATTGTGCACAGGTCCATAGATCCCTGAAATTGTCAGCGCAAGTCGACAGGGTGGTGAAGAAAGCTTATGGTATGCTTGTCTTCATAAACTGGAGTGTAGAATAAAGAAGGAAGGAAGTCTTGTTGCAACGCTATAAAACATTGGCTCAGCTACAGATGTTATAATATGTGCAGTTCTGGACACTACACTATTGGAAGGACAAGATTGCACAGGAGAAGGTGCAGAGGAGATTCACCAGGATGTTACCTAGGATGAAAAGCCTAGGAGAGGCTGGATAGGCTGAGTTTGTTTTCTTTGGAGCAGAAGAGTCTGAAGGTCTGATTGAGGCATACAAAATTACAAGAGACATAACAGAGTGGATCATGAGAATCTCTTCCCCAGGGCAAATATGTCTCAGACCAGACAGCATAAGTTAAGATGAAGAACAAGTGGTTTAGAGAAGATTAAGAATTTTTTCTCATCCAAAGGGTGGTAGAAGTATGAAATGTGCTACCTGAGAGGGTGGTGGAGGCAGGTACACTTGTACATTTAAGAAGATGACATTAAGTTATGGAATAATTAAGTTGGGTAGATGGGAGCAGAATTCAGAACATTATCAAATTTATCTGCGGCAGGTGTAATTCAATCTGAAGTGTGAGGCTGTCAACTTTGGACCTTTGAAATGCAAGTCAGAACACTTATATCAAGATGAAGCAGCACGGTGGCTCATTGGTTAGCATTGCTGCCTCACAGTCCCAGGTTTGATTCCAGCCTTGGGTAACTCTCTGTGTGGAGTTTGCACACTTTCCCTGTGTCTGCGTGGGTTTCTTCTGGGTGCTCCGGTTTCCTCCCACAGTCTAAAGATGAGCAGGTCAAGTGAATTGGCCATGCTAAGCTGCCCATAGTGTTAGGTGCATTAGTCAGAGGAAAATGGGTCTGGGTGGGTTACTCTTTGGAGGGTCGGTGTGGACTGGTTGGGCGGAAGGGACTGTTTCCACATTATAGGGAATCTAATTTAATCTAAAAGACTAGAAACAGGGAGAACAAAGGGAGTTGGGTTTGCAAATGCATGAGCAAGACACTGTGGCAATTTCCACACCCCCCCATGGGCACAGTAAAGTAAATGGCTCTGGCAATTTCAGTTTAGCTCTAGGTTATCTTGACTAGAGAAAATGAGACAGGGATAATAGTGCAAATAATAAATGGGGAAGAGAAATCCATGTCAGTGACTTCTTTTTGGTAAATAACTTATTTAGATGAGGAAGGTTTTATTTCCCCTGTCACACCACGAACAGGAAATCTCAATGATTCCATACCAACATGAATTACATTTTAAGTGTCTAACTTGCCTTGGTCTTTGAAATATCAGTTGAGGAAAAAGAAAAACAACATTCAACCATTTATTTCGACTCTTGTTTTCCATTTCATGAAGGCAGTGACTAATGCTGGAGTTCTGTTCTACGGGTGCTGACAGCTTTTCAGTATCGCCCAGGAGACTGTTCTTAATGTATGAGCTCAGAGACTGATTTCGCTGATGGCAATTCAAGCAAAAGCAACAGCTGAAGCTAATTATTCATTGCCCAAATAGATGCATGTGTAAACACAGACACATACAAACACAGATATACATACAGACACAAACACATATGTACACACACACCTTTGCCTGCAGGATCTCAATCAGGAATGGCAATCTTGCCTAATATTTCTCTTTAATTGAAATTGAGTCTAATCTTCGGACGCTATATTCAAATAGCTCAAAACAGAAGTCAGGATATGAAGCTAGGGCCTTGTTGTTCGAAATCAGGTTTGTATTTAGTTATAGAATTATCTTATTTTTAAATCACAAACTTAACCCCGTCAATCTGTTTTTATTGCACCACAATGAATGAATTGTAATCATTAAAATTGTAAAATAGTATTTTGAAAATGAGCATAACTCACAGACAATGAAGTAATCCTCTGCTCAGTTAATAACACTCATGCTTTTGAGTCATAAAATTATGGGTACAAGTCCCATACCAGGAGCTGGGCACAGAAATCTTAGTGGACACTCTGGTGCATTGGTGGAGTTTCTGTTTTTGGATTTTAAGTTAAATTGTGGTGTTATCTTCACTCTCCAGTGAACATTATGATTCCACTTTGTTATTTTGAAGGAAAGCACAGATGTTCTCCCCAGTGTCCTGGACAATATCTATCCCTTAATCGACATCATAGAAACAGATTATCACTTTGCCATTTAGATTAGATTCCCTACAAAGTGAAAACAGGCCCTTCGGCCCAACAGGTCCACACCAACCCTCCGAAGAGTAACCTACCCAAACCTTTTTTCCCTCTGAATAATGCAACTAATTGACAATTTAAGCATGGCCAATTCACTTAACCTGCACATTTTTGGACTGTGGGAGGAAACTGGAGCACCCGGAGGAAACCCATGCAGACACGGGGAGAATGTGCAAACTCCAAACAGACGGTCACCTGAGGTTGGAATCAAACCAAGGACCCTGGTGCTGTGAGGTAACAGTGCTAACCACTGAGCGACCATTGTGAAAGGTTGTTGTACTTCCTACATAAAAATTAGTGCTTTCATTTTGTGTGACTTGATGCATTTTTTTTTATTTTCTAGACACAGTGAAAGAGGCACTCCTGTTTATTTATTTATTTTTGTTCTTTTATTAACCCCCACACTACCTAAGTGCGGTAGTGCTTATTTTATCCCCAGCACCCATGGTGTGTGTGTGTGTGTGCAGGTGTGAGACACAGTGAAAGACACAAAGTGCACGAATCTTTATTCAATTTCCACCACCAGGAAGATAGGAAAACACCCGGGTGGCCAGTGACAAACACTGCCCTTCACATCAAAGGGGACCTGATGCATTTGGGTCGTGTAGTGATTGAAACCAGATGGAGCTCATTAATTATGAGGTTCTTGTTTGGGGTTGTTAACCTGGGACAATCAGGAAAGCCCTGGCTGAACAATATAACCGGAAGATTAGGGGACGGGCTGCCCCAGAGGTGGTCGAAATGTTTTTTGTAAATTGTTTGTAATTTGTTTAATAAAATATATAACCGGAAGATTAGGGGACGGGCTGCCCCAGAGGTGGTCGAAAGGTGCTGAGGGTGGTCAGTGAAGCCGGAAGGTGGGTAGGCCGTCCTGACTGCTGTCACCCTGGACGGGTACTGGGGCGGGCTGTCCTAGAGGTGGTCGAAAGGTGTGTCAGGGCGGACCGAGAACTGGAAGGGGCATGGGGTGGACCGAGAACCGGAAGGTGGGTAGGGGTGGGCTGCCTTAGAGCGGTCGGAAGGTGGGAGGGGCGGGGGTTTGCTGGGTCTATTGTCTGCACTTTTGTATGTAACGGTATTGTCTAATGTATAAATGTCATTGTCACTGTCTTGTCACACGTGGAACTGGGATTTGAGGTTTGTCCTCATCTCCCTGTAAAATGGTTGAATGGTAGGTTTCGGGGCCTATCTTTGCTGCTCCCCTCCCTTGTAAAACTGCTGTCTTTCGTGTACAGCTGTCAATGTTTTTTGTAAACTGGTTTGTAATTTGTTTAATAAAATAATATAAAAAAAATAACCCTGCCTTAGAGTGGTCGGAAGGTGGGAGGGATGGGGGCTTGCTGGGTCTGTATTGTCTGCACTTTTGTATGTAACAGTACTGTCTAATGTACAACTGTCATTGCTGTTGTCTCTTTATATCTTTGTGAAACTGGGATTTGAGGTTTGTCCTCATGTCCCTATAAACTGTTTGAATGCTAGGGTTTGGGGCCTGGCTTTGCTGCTCCACTCCCTTGTAAAATTGCTGTCTCTTGTATGCAGCTGTAAATGTAGCTGTTTGTTGTAAACTGTTTTTGTAATTTGTTTAATAAAATAATATAACCGGAAGATTTAGAATCTCCTTTGTTTAGGGGACTGACTCTGTGCTGGCTGGGCCACAGTCAGTGTGTTACTTTTGCTGGTTTATAAAGCCAGTTTTGTTAATGGATAACTTTTTTTTTTAAATTGAGGACTGATTTCTAAATTGCTTGATTTACCCAGTCAATGTGTTTCAGGTGTAGTTCAGGCCTTGTTAGGGAACTGTTGTCTCACTGGCTGGTTACAGCCTGTGAGTTCCACTTTTCTCTCCACTTTGAGAAAAGGGCTATGCTGATTTTATGGCAGAGTTTAGCCCTTAGACTCTAGTTTTTGTTTTTTGTATGTGTCTTCACTGTTTTGGTGTTTGGATTGAGCCCTTGTGAGAAAATATCTTACCAGATGAGCTGTTTCTGTGGGTAGGCCTGACCTGTTAACTAGGCCTCTGCAAAGACTGAACACCTGTGTGTGTGCTGGGAGGTGAGCACTTGCTACATCCTGGAGTTTGGGAGTAGATCCTGCCTTTGGGAGTGGACTAAGTCTGAGTTTATAATGTACTGTGTTCCTGTGAGTGTGTCTAGTTCTCCAGGGAGGGGTGTGGCCTCTGCCGAGATTCAGGACAACAGTGCTCAGAGAAGGGGTAATTAGGATGGGCTGTCCTAGAAGTGGTCGGCAGGTATTGGAGTGGCTGAGAGCAGAGTGCATAGGTGGAGGCTGAGATCCAGATGGCTTGTGGGCTGGCCTGCATGCTGTTGTCCTGGGGATGGGCTAGCCAAGTGATGGCTGGAAGGTGTCAGGGTGGCCCATTGGCCAGATGGTGCATTGGGATGAGTGAGAGCTCAATCATATGTAGGGGCAGACTGAGAACTGGAAGGTGGGTAGTCTGTCCTCAGTGCAGTCACTTGGGGTGGGCTGTCCTAGAGGTGACTGGAAGGTGCTAAGAGTGGTTAGGGAAGCCAGAAGGTGGGTAGGCCATCCTGACTGCTGGGGTTATTCTGGGGGGAATTGGGAAGCAGGATGAGCTGTCCTAGAGGTGGTCAGAAGGTGTTAGGGGCGGACTGAGAACTGGAAGGGATGTAGGGTAGACAGAACTAGAAGGTGTGTAGGGGTGGGGGATGCCTTAGAGTGGCCAGATGTTGGGAGGGATGGGGGTACTTGCTGGGTTTCTGGGGGTCTGTATTGTATGCATAGTCATTGGACTGTCTTGCATGTACAAATGTCATTGTTACTGTTTTGTAATGATTAAAACTGGGATTTGAGGCTTGTTTTCATTTCCCTGAAAACTGGTTGAATGATGGGGTTTGGGGCCTGGCTTTGCCATTCCTCTCCCTTGTAAAACTGCTGATTCTCTGTATACAGCTGTTAATGTTTACAGTTTTGTAAACTATTGTTTAATAAAATCAGGAGATTTGGAGTCCCTTCAGTTTAGAGTGCTGACTGGTGCTACACTATGTTACTGCTGCTGGTTTCTGCTTTTTTTTGAAACCTGATTCCTGAACTAGCTGAATTGTTTAGCCAGTTTGTTAACTGGTGTTCTTTTATTGAGGATTGTTTAAACTGCCTGATCTATACAGTCAATGTGTTTCAGGTGTAACTCAGTTCTCATTAGGGAACTGTTGTTTCTCTGGCTGGTTACAGCCTGTTACTCTTTTCTCTTAAGAAAAGGACAATGTTGTTTTTTTGTGGCAGGTCTTAGCCCTAGCAGTTTTGTTTTGTTTTTTGTTTTGGTGTTTGGGCTGAGCCCTTGAGAAAATGGTTTTCCAGATGAGCTGTTCCTGTGCATAGGCCTGACCTTTGTTGGTGGACTAGGCCTCTGTAAAGACTGAACACCTGTGTTTATGTGCATGCTGGGAGGTGAGCATTTGCTGCCTTCAGTTGGATGCTGCCTTCGGGGGATCAGGAGCTGGACTGTCAATGACTTGAGGGGGGGGCGGCGCGGTCTGTTAAGTACAAAGGGTGGCTGGGGGCTAGGCAGCCGAAGGAAAGCTCCTCAGGGAAGGGCAGTTGGTATGTGGCTGGTTGGGGGCTGATGGGTTGATGACCCACCTGGAGGAAAGTGGGCCAGGAGGAGCCTGTCGATATGCAGGCAACTGATTGTGTCCTTGCAGGAAAGCTGATATAGGGCAGGCTAGTCAGTATGCAGGGAGGCTGGGACCAGGATAGCTGATGGCCAGTCAGCAGGAATGCTGTCCAGGGAAAGGGTCAGTCAGTATGCAGGGTGGCTGGAAGGCCAACGGCCAGTTCATATGAAAGCAGTGTGGAGTAGTCCAGTCAGTATGCAGGGTGACTGGGAGCTGGGTGGCTGCTGACAGGCCTGGGGGAGGGTCGATCAGTGTGCAGGGTGGCCAGAGACCAGAAGGCAGGAAGGCCAATCAAGGGCAGTGACCAGTATGTGGTGTGGATGGGTGTCTGTCTCTTTTAAATATAGCTATATTGGATTTGTTCTATGCACAGTTTCTGATTTGATCACAGTCTTGTCTGTTATCTTAGTGATGATTGGAAGTGGATTTGAGGTTTCTCCTCATCTCCCTGAAAACTGGTTGGATGGTGGGGTTTGGCTTTGTTGTTCTTTACCCTTTTATATATTTTTGTGAACTGCTGCTTTCTGTTTATTAGCTGTATTTTTATTCTTAAGAGATTAGAATCCTTATCAGTTGAGGATTGATTGTGCCCAAACAAAGGGTGACTCAGTGACTGGAGTCTTGTCCAATTATTTCTGGTAGGAAGGACATTGAAAGACTACAAAAAAGTACACTTCTAAATAGGGCATGGGAGCAGAGGGATCTGGTCTATTTATGAATAGAAGTAGTTGACAATGATTCCAGTTGAGGACAGATTGAAATGTTGGGACTGATGAAGTCGAAAGAGGAAATCCTGAGGTATTCAAAATGAGTGGGTTGGATAGATAGGGGGAAACTGTTCTCATTCAAGGACCAAAAACAAGATGGCATGAACTTGAGTAACCTGAAAATGAAGCAAGGTGAAGTGAGGAAAAATCTTTTTCACTCAGCAATTTAGTGAAGGTGAGGAATGCACTCAATGTGAGATGGAAGCACACAAGTGAGGCATCTAAAAAGGCTTTGAATTTTAAAAATACCTGGATGAGGAAAAAGCAGGTGTTTGGGATTGGGGGAGGGATGTTTATTTAATCAGCTGATGCATGCATGTTGGGCTGAATGGCCTCCTGGGCCATAATGTGTCTGACATTGATTTAAAAGTACCTCACTGGCAGCAGAATACTTTGAGCCATCATGTAGTGATGAAAGATTTATAACTGTGTAATATGGGATTTTACAACTCCAAATTGGCAACTATTGCAGGCAAGAAATGTGGAGTAATCAGACAGGTACATCATCTTTAGCATGCTTCCTTCAAGAAGTTTGCTGTTTGTGGCTATGTAGCCCTATTGTGTGTTTTGTACTTTTAAAAAAAATCAGCAATTTTGAAATAACAGAAGCATTTTTCAAAGTGAACTGTCATTATGGTAAACTGGACCAACTATAATCACTTTTCAAGGCCAGCAGAATAAAGGAAACCAAACACTAACAATAGAGCAAGTTATTGCAAGGGGGAACAATGCTCAGACATGTTACGCTTGGCAACATAGATCAGTGCAGCAGGTCAGGCAGCATCCAAGGAGCAGGAGAATCGACGTTTCGGGCATGAGCCTGAAATGTCAATTCTCCTGCTCCTTGGATGCTGCCTGACCTGCGCTTTTCCAGCAACACATTTTTCAGCTCTGATCTCCAGCATCTGCAGTCCTCACTTTCTCCTCTAACAGATCAGGCATGTTTTGTCAGTCAGTATTTAATCACATTCTCCTTTATACAGTTCTGTTACATTTGATGTCAGAATCTTACAATTCTGATAGCAACTAATGTTTAAAAATAAATTTCAACAGTCATTTAATAGTAACAAGATTTCAGGATCCATGATTTTATTATTAAAAAGGACTTATAAACTTGATAGTATCTATTTCTTGTGGGCAACTTGTAGTTTAAACTACAAAAAGGCAAAGGTACATATAAAAAAGTATATTCTTCTTTTATGCTTACTACATATTGCTGGCGGAGACCATAATTCTGTGAAGAGTGCAAAAAGTCCACAGTTAACTCAAGTTGCTCTCCGCTTGCAATGATTTTATAGTTCTTGCTGGCCAAGTCGTATCTCCAACTGACTGCCTCCAGGTACCAGATCTAGTTTTTGGAACACTTCCACTACCAGCACTAAAGTTAGTCCTGCTGATTCCTTCCCACTGGCACATCAGGACAAATCTCCTGGAATTCTTAGGTGGTTCTGCTACCTGTCACTTTTGTGTGCAGCTGTGGCAGTTTGCAAACCCAAGTAGACCATTTCCTTTTCTGGCTTCACTAAACCCTACTGTCCTGTCTAAGGCAGTCTGAGTTTTATAGGGCAACCTGTACCTTATGGCTTCCATTGCACATTTTCCCATGATGATGTCAAATATTAGTCTCTCATCCAATGAGAAATGCTGATTAGCTACTCATCATTTTTTCATCAAAGTAAATGGACAGTTATTACCACATACCAAAAGGAAATAGCTGGTAAAGCTGAGCAGGTCTGGCAGCATCTGTGCAGAGAAATCTGAGTTAACATTTCAGGTACAGTGAACTTTCATCAGATCTGATGGAAGCTATGTGCAGAAGATAAGTTGGGTGGAGAAGCTAAAAAAAATTAGGTGGGGATAGAGCCTAAAGAGGGAGAAGAACAGTTGGATAGTTCTCTCTCTTGGACTCTACGCAGTAAATGATAAGTGGGGATAAAGTTATAAACAGCAGTTGAAACTACTAGATTTTATTTTTATTAACTGACAGGTGTTTTTTTAAAATTGTAAAGGGTGGGGTATTTAAATAACTTGATAGCTTGACAGTTATGCACACGTTATCCACCAAGGATATTTTAGCTTAGACTAAAAATGCATAATTCACACAAAGGAGGAAAACATGCATGCTCCAGTGAAAATAAGACCATAAGACATAGGAGTAGAAATTAGGCCATTTGGCCCATTGAGTTTGCTTCACTTTTCCCCTGTAACCTTTGATCCCCTTGGCCATCAAGAACTTTGTTTTAAATATAGTCAATGACCTGGCCTCCACAGCCTTCTGCAGTAATGAATTCTATAGACTGACCACTCTCTGGCTAAAGATGTTTCTCCTTACCTCTGTTCTAAAGGGCCTTCCCTTACTCAAAGACTGTGCTCTTGGGTCCTGTCTCTCCCACCAATAGAAACATCTTCCTAACATCCAGTCTGTCCAGTCCATTCAGTATTCTCAAAGTTTCAATTAGATGCCCCCTCATCCTTCCAAACTCTATAGAGTATAGTTCCAGGGTCCTCAAACTTTCCTCATGTTATTTTTCATTTCTGCGACATTCTCATGAACCTCCTTTCAACCTGCTCCAGGGCCAGTATATTCTTCCTGAGGTATGGGGCCCAAAATAGTGCTCAGTGCTCTAAATGTGGTCTGACCAGAACCTTAAATCTCAGACGTACATCCCTCTTTTATATTCTAGTCCTCTCGAGATGAATGACAACAATGTATTTGCCTTCATAACTACCAACTCAATCTGCAAGTTTACCTTAAGAGCAACCTGGTCTAGGACTTCCAAGTCCCTTTTACATTTCAGACTTCTGAATTTTCTCCTCATTTATAAAATAGTTCATTCCTCTTATTTCTAAAGTACATGATCTCACACTTGCCCACATTGTATCATCTGCCACTTTGCCCACTCTCCTAACTATCTAAATCTTTCTACAGTCTCCCTGCTGTCTTCATACTACCCACGTCTCCACCTATCTTAGTATTATTTGCAACTCAGCCAGAATGCCCTCTGTTCCTAAATTTAGATTGTTAATGTATAAAGTGAAAAGCTGTGGTCTCCATACTGACCCTTGTAGAACACCATTTGTCACCTGTTTCAATCCTGAGAAGGATTCTCTTAACCCCACTTTCTGCCCTCTGCCAGACAGCCAATCTTCTATCTATGCTAGCTTCTTGCCTCTAAAATGATTGGTCTTTATCTTGCTCAGTAGCCTACTATGTAGCAACTTATGGAAGGCCTTTGTGGTGTAAAATTCCAAGCAGTGGAATGTGGTGAAACGGTTAAAAATTATGTCCCAATACATGTGTGAATCTAACCGGAATGGAGGTGTTGCTTAGTCCCGTGTGAATCTTATTACACACCTCCCCGTGTGAATCTTCTTATCTGTATGTAACCAGAATGGAATGTGTTTTTTAGCCTTGCTCTGCTGTTCACATGAATGTTTATATCTGGAAAAGAGTATATCAGCTGGAAAAGTCTCCAGTTCGGTGAGTCTGCTCCGGGGTTACGTTTAACCGCCGAGCGTGGGTTGTTGGCAACCGCTCTACGAGAACTGACGGCTCCCAGTTCCGGTAACATGTAGTGAGTATAAGCCAGACCCGTTGGTTGTGGCGACGGTGCGGGGAATAAAATGCCCATATTCTAGCAGACTCGCCTCTTGGTCGTTTGTTCTGTGTCAGACTACTCTCCTACGAACCTGACCTTGAGAATTTTTTTTAAAACAGCCTTTGGGAAGTCAAGATGGATAACATCCATTGGTTCATTACCTACTCAAAAGAATTCTAACAGATATGTCAGACATGACCTCCCCTTTCCGAAACATGCTGAATTTGCCCTATTTTACCATGCATTTCAAAGTATTCAGAAATCTCATCCTTCACAATGTATTCCAAAATCTTGCCAACAACTGAGGTCATCAGCCTATAATTTCCTTTTACCTTACTCCCTTAACAGGGGTATCATGTTAGCAATTTCCAGTCATCTGGGACTTTCCCTGAACATGGAACATAATGGTGCAGGGCATGTCCTTTGGCCCTGATGTTGTGCCGACCTATGAAACCAATCTGAAGTCTGTCTAACCTACGCTATTCAATGATCATCCAATGGCCATTTAAAGGCCTTTATAGTTGGCGAGTCTACTACTGTTACAGTCAGGGTGTTCCCTGATTTACTACTCTTGAGTAAAGAGCCTAACTCTGACATCTGTCCTATATCTATCACCCTCAATATAAAGCTATGTCCCCACATGCTAGCCATCACCATCTAAGGAAAAGGTCTCTCTCTGTCAACACTATCTAAACCTCTGATCATCTTCTATGTCTCTAAGTAACCTCTTAACCTTCTCTCTAACAAAAACAGCCTCCAGTCCCTCAACCTTTCCTCTAAGATCTTCCTTCCATACCAGGCAACATCCTGGTAAATCTCCTCTGTACCCTTTCCAATGCTTCCACATCCTTTTGCAGTTACCAGAACTATATGCAATATTCCAAGAGTAGTCGCACCAGAGCTTTGTAAAGCTGCAACATGATCTCATGGCTCTAAAACTCAATCCCTCTGCCAACAAAAGCTAATACACTGTACACAATAACAACTCTATCAACCTAGGTGGCAACTCTCAAGGATCTATGCACTTTGACACTGAGATATTTCTGCTCATCTACACCACCAAGAATCTTGCCATTAACCCAGTATTCTTATTCCTGTTACTCCTTCCAAAGTGAATTACCTCATTTTTGGCATTAAACTTGATTTGGCACCTCTCACCCCAGGTCTGCAGCTTGTCTAATCCCTCTGCAACATCCTTCTGGACTATCCACAACTCCACTGACCTTAGTGTCATCCACAAATTTACTAACCTATCCTTCTACAGCTTCATCCAGGTAGTTTATAAAAATGACCCCAAAACAGACCCTTGCAGTACATCACTACTAACTGAACTCCAGGGTGAACATTTCCCATCAACCACAACCTCTCCTTCTTACAGCTAGCCAATTTTTAATCCAAACTACTAAATCACCCTCAATCCCATACCTCCATATTTTCTACAATAGTCTGCCATGGGGAGCCTTATCAAGCTTTTTACTGAAATCCATATACACCACATCAACCACTTTACCCTCATCCACTTGTTTGGTCGCCTTCTCAAAAGAACTTAAGAAGGTTTTTAAACCTTCACAAAACCGTGATGACTATCCCTAATCAAATTATTCATTTCTAGATGAATGTAAATCCTAACTCTTATATTCCTTTCCAACATTTTACCCACAACCAAAGTAAGGCTCACTGGCCTATAATTACCAGGGTTGTCTCTACTCCCCTTCTTGAACAAGGGGACAACATTTGCTATCCTCCAGTCTTCTGGCACTATTCCTGTAGACAATAATGACGTAAAGATCAAAGCCAAAGGCTCTGCTGTCTCCTACCTAGCTTCCCAAAGAATCAGATGATAAATCCTATCTGGCCAAAGGGGCTATTCTATTTTCGCACTTTCCAGAATTGTTAACATTGCCTCTTTATGAACCTTTATCCTGTCTAGTCTAATAGCCTGTATCTCAGTATTCTTAATAATGTTGTCTTTATCCTGTGTGAATGCTGATGAAAAATATTAATTTAGTGCTTCTCCTATCTCCTCAGACTCCTACACACAACTTCCACTACTTTCCTTGACTGGTCCTAATCTTACTCTAGTCATTCTTTTATTCCTGATGTGTCTATAAAAAGCTTTAGGGTTTTAGAGTCATAGATGTACAACATGGAACTGGACCCTTTGATTGGCATGGATGAGTTGGACCAGATATCCCAACCCAATCTAGTCCCACCTGCCAGCACCTGGCCCATATCTCTCCAAGCCCTTCCTATTCATATACCCATCCAGATGCATTTCAAAATGTTGCAATTGTACTAGCCTCCACTATTTCCTCTGGCAGCCCATTCCATATACACACCACCCTCTGTGTGGAAAAAGTTGCCCTTAGGTCTCTTTTTATATCTTTCTCCTCTGACCCTAAACCTATGGCCTCTAGTTCTGGACTCGTCCACCCCAGGAAAAAGACTGTCTATTTACCCTATCAATGCCTCATGATTTTATAAATCTAAGCTCACTCCTCAGCCTCCAACGTTCCATGGAAAACAGCCCTAGCCTATTCGACCTCTCCCTATAGCTCAAATCCTCTAACTCTGGCAACATCCTTGTAAATCTTTTCCGAACCCTTTCAAGTTTCACAACGTCCTTCCAATAGGAAGGAGACCAGAATTGCATGCAATATTCCAAAAACAGCCTAACCAATGTCCTGTACAGCTGCAAGATGACCTCCCAACTCCTGTACTCAATACTCTGACCAGTAGAGAAAAAGCATACCAAACGCCATTTTCACTACTCTAAGAAGGTTACCTCAGATTACATGGAATCTTGATCAGATGGCTCAATGGATTGAGTGGCAGATGGAGTTTAATTTAGATAAATGAGAGGTGCTGCATTTTGGAAAGCAGATCTTAGCAGGACTTATGCACTTAAGTGGTGTTGAACAAAGACCTTGGAGTGCAGGTTCATAACTCCTTGAAAGAGTCACAGGTAGATAGGATCAAGGGCAATTCTATATGCCAAAGACATCTCCTATTCCCTCCTGGCTGCTCTTGGCTCTCTCTTTAGGTCCTTCCTACCTAACTTGTAACTTTAAAGTGCCATAACGGAGCCTTCACTTCTCATCTTTACATAAGGCACCTTCTTCCTTTTGATAAGAATTTCAACTTCTTTAGTAAACCACAGTCCCCTCGCTCGAACACTTCCTGCCTGACAGGTACATACTTATCAAGGACATGAAGTAGCTGTTCCTTGAACAAGCTTCACACTTCCATTGTGCCTATCCCCTGCAGTTTTCTTCCCCATCGTATACATCCTAAATCTTGCTTAATCACATAACTGCCTTTCCCCAGTTATAACTCTTACCCTGTGATATATACTTATCCTTTTCATCGCTAAAGTAAATGTAGCTAAATTGTGGTCACTGTCACCAATGTGCTCGCCTACCTCCAAATCTAACACCCGGCCTGATTCATTACCCAGTACCAAATCCAATGTGGCCTTGCCTCCTGTTGCTCTATCTGTATACTGTCAGAAAATCCTCCTGCACACATTGGACAAAAACTAACCCATCTAAAGTATTCAAACCATAACTTTTCAAATAATGACTGGAAATGTTAAAGCCCCATAATAACTACACTTACTTTCACTCCTATCAGAATCATCTTTGTCATCCTTTCCTTTACATCCCTGGAACTTTTTGGAGGCATATTAAAAAAACAAATTCCCAACAGGGTGATCTCTACTTTCCTGTTTCTATACTCAGCCCATACTACCTCAGTAGACAAGTCCCCAAATGTCCTTTCTTCCACTGTAACACTGTCCTTGACTAACAATGCCACACCTCCCCCTCTTTTACCACCTTTCCTGTTCTTAATGAAACATCTAAGCCCTGGAACCTGCAACAAGCATTCCTGTCCCTGCTCTCGTCATGTCTGCAAAATGCCACAACAAATTCCCAGGTATCAAACCATGCTGCAAGTTCACCCACCTATTCAGGATGCTCCTGGCATTGAAGTAGACACACTTCAAACCACCTTCATGCCTGCTGGTACACTCTTGCGACCTTGAACCTTATTTATGGCCACCGCAGGAATTGCAAAACCTGCACCCACACCTCCTCCCTCACCTCCATCCAAGGAGCCAAAGGAGTCTTCCACATCCATCAAAGTTTTACCTGCACATCCACCAATATCATTTATTGTATCCCGATGCAGTCTCCTCTACATTAGGGAGACTGGACGCTTCCTCGCAGAGCGCTTTAGGGAACATCTCCGGGACACCTGCACCTATCAACGCCACCACCCTGTGACCTAACATTTCAACTCCCCCTCCCACTCAGCCAATGACATGGATGTCCTGGGCCTCCTTCACCACCGCTCCCTCACCACCCGACGCCTGGAGGAAGAACGCCTCATCTTCCGCCTCGGAACACTTTAACCCCAGAGCATCAATGTGGACTTCAACAGTTTCCTCATTTCCGCTTCCCCCACTTCATCCCAGTTCCAAACTTCCAGCTCAGCACTGTCCCCATGATTTGTGCTACCTGCCTATCTTCCTTTCCACCTATCCACTCCACCCTCCTCTCTGACCTATCACCTTTCATTCCCACCCCCATTCACCTATTGTATTCTATGCTACTTTCTCCCCACCCCCACTCTCCTCTCATTTATCTCTCCACCCTTCAGGCACTCTGCCTCTATTTCTGATGAAGGGCTTTTGCCCAAAACGTCAATTTTCCTGTTCCTCGGATGCTGCCTGACCTGCTGTGCTTTTCCAGCACCACTCTAATCTAGACTTTGGTTTCCAGCATCTGCAGTCCTTGTTTTTACCTAATCCCGAAAAGATCACTACTAAAGCTTCTACTATCTCTCTCCAGCTATCTCTTTCAGAACTCGAGTGTAGCCCATCTGGTCCAGTTTATTTATCCACTTTTTGACTTTTCAATTTTTCCAGCACCTTCTCTTTGGTGATGGCCACGATACACATCTCTGCCCCCTCTGCCCTGCTGACTCCTTTGAATTTTTGGGATATCACTCATGTCTTCCATCATGAAGACAAATAAAAAGTATTTATTCAATTCCTCAGCCATTTATCTGTTTCCCATTTCTACTTCTATAGCATAATTTTCTAGCTGCCGAATGTCCACTTTTACTACTTTTGCCCTTTATACATCTAAAGAGACGCTTGCAGTATTTTTTAATATTACTGGCTAGCTTACCCTCATTTAATCTTCTCCCTCCTTATTTCTTTTGTCATAGTCTTCTGTTGGTCTTTGTAGACTTCTCAATCTCAATGCCCTTTGCCATATTATATGCTTTCTCTTTTGCTATTATGTTGTCCCTGACTTCCCTGGTCAGTCATGGTTGCCTCATCCTCCCTTTCCTTCAGATGAAATGTTGCTGTGTCTCCCAGATTACCCCCAGAAACTCCTGTCATTGCTATTCTACTGTCTTTCCTGTTAGGCTCCTCTCCTAGTCAATTCTGGTCAACTCCTCCCTCGTGCCTCTATAGTTGTCTTTATTCAACTTCAATACTGTTACATCTGATTCCACCTTATGGTCACCCTCTCCTAAGGGTTCCTTCACCTTAAGCTCCCTTGCCTCCTTGCACAACACTAAATCCAATATTGCCTGTTCCCTGGTGGGCTCCATCACAAGATGCCCCAAAAGACCATCTAGCAGACATTCCACAAATTCCTTTTTGTGATCCATTACCAACCTGATTTTCCCAGTCCACCTGCATTTCAGATCCTCCATGATCACTATAACCTTGCCTTTCTTACACACCTTTTCTACCTCTTGGTGTATCTTATTGCCCCAAATCCTGACTACTGTTCAGAGGCATGTAGATAATTCCTATTACAATTTTTTTTTTACCTTTTGTGGTTCTTCAACTCTACCCACATAGATTCTACATCACCTGACCTTACTGTGTTTATTGCTATCAATTTCATTTTTTTCACTAACCAGGCATGGGGACTGTTTGAACTTGGCACTGAATATAAATGGCTCTGTTGCATGTGAGTTCCCCACACGTGGGAGTCACATCCTGTCTGTGTTCCCAATGGGCTAAAATGGTTTCTGTGGGATTTAGGTCCATCTGCCATTTTCCATGTGACATGGAGACTCCATGACTCCAAGAAAATCCAGACTAAAGTTGGTCCATTGTGAACTCAAACTATTCTCTCCACTTTGCAAATAAAATGAACAACTTACAACTTCACCCCATTAACACAGTTTCCTTTCAAATTAAAGAAATGTTCCAAATATGACTTTTAAGCTTTATAAGATTGTAACAAGATTGAAAACGTCATGCACCCTCCTTGAAGCATGTATCGATGCATATTATTCTCTGTCAGTGATTGAAGATTATTTGCCTGATGGTGGATAAATATTCCATCCCGATTTAGGAATGCCACAGGATTGTTGATTTGGTGCATGAATCATGCAATCATTAATATCTTGTATTTAATGGAAATATCTCAATTACGTCTTTTATTTTGTGGTTTAAAAAAGTGATTCTGTTGTGCTTTAACACAGGAATGGATAGCTTAATTATTGACTTCTGTACTGTCATCTTGGATGTTGGATGGTTCCCTCCGGCATAAAAATTAACAGCAGTGGTGACCTTCACGAGATTATTTACTGAGATAGTTTGCTCTTCTTGCAGGTTGCACACAGACAGTGTACACCTGTGTCATTGCCTCCAAGCTTCAACTCTATGAAGCACTGCTCCTCCATTAGACTCCAGTGTGGGACATCTACTCCTTATAGCAGCCCATCCCATGGACTTTGTTCCTCCTCCTAACTAGAGTGAATTAGGGTGTTTGTTTTGAAATGTACAAATGTCCTTCCTGGTCTGCTGACATCATGGTACCTCTACCGTGTACACTGGGAGCAGCCATCTTATAAGCACTTCAATAAGGACACTACATTTTTCCTACAAACACAGAACATGGTATTAGGAGTGGGAACTGAGATTAAATGTTAAGAACTATATAAAAACACTGCTTCTGAAAGTGGAACACAAGAGTGCAGCTTGCACTGACAAAGGACACTGAAACCCAAATGGGGAAAAAACAAAATTAAGTCACAACTGAAACATTGGATGAACTAACAATGGCTGCAACATTTCCTCCCCCAACTCTGGCCAAAATGAAAGATGATCTGAAGCAGAACTGGCTTTGTTTTTGCTGTGCAGAACAGACAGATCGTGACAGATTTAATTAATAAGCCTGAGCAGCTAAGCACAGCCACACTTGTAACACCAATAGGAAGAGTCTGCTTCAATGTGTATTCTATCCTAAGTCGCACTGAAAATACTGAAAAGTACGTATTACAGAAATTTTGAAAGCTATCTGTCATTTTGAACTCCAAGCGAATGTATAAGTTCCAATATTATAGCTCAATGTTAAAAAGTGCCTGATGATGGGTATATGATTGCATTAACATGGTTTGAAGAAACACATGAATTCAGACAAATGAAAGCTGGTTTAATGGCTAAAATAATTCTATTTTTGATAAGAGATTTACTATGACAGTGCTACTCATGAGAAAAGGATCTGACTATCAAAGAAGTTGTGTGCAGAAGCTCTGAGCTTGCAACTGAATAGCTATGGCACAGACATAAGAGAGGCAAGGCTGACAACATTATGGAGAAGCAGTTCAAATGTATGCACTGTTTTGATGAGCAGTTTGGAGATGTCCTCTTCAAAACAGTAGCCTAGACTTTCCAAACAAGAAGAAAAAAAACAAAAGTCCAGAGCAAGGCCAATAGAAAGATTAGGGTTTAAACAACAAGTGGCAAATATTTGAAGGTGAGCAAATAAAACAAAGGAAAGCATGCCCAGAATGGGGAAAACTGAGAAGTGGAAACAATTTGTGTACTTATCGAAGAACCAGAACAAAAATCTTCAAAAAGATTATTGAGTCATTTCGAAGAGATGATGGATGACAATTCAGACAAATGAAGAATGGGTACTAGAGAGTTCTAGGATGAAAACCCAAATGATTTACTCCATACCTGACAGCAGGTTGGCTATATCAAGTCTAAAACAGGAAAATGATTGTAACTATTACAATGAGTACAGCAGAATGATAGCACCAAACAAACAAAGTGTCAGGTGGTCACTGGTACTTCCTGTAATATTATGAACTTTGCCTCAGACATCTCTGAACTCATTCACAATAACACCACTTGACACACCAGGGAAAGAATAGGAATACTGTAGGACAGGGAGAAATGTTGTCAGCAGAACCCATTGCCTTGTATACACCTTGCTTATCTTGCTTCCACATGTAGCTGCCAAACATTGATCCATGCTACATTCCATGTAGACATGACATTAGACATCATGCTGGAAGCTACATGTGGGGCTACATAGAGATCTTTTTAAAAAGTTGCTGGCTGGCCAGCATTTATTACCTATTCCTCGTTGCCATTGTAGGAAGTTGCCTTCATAAACCTCGAGAGTCCTCCTGCTGTGGATTGACCAACAACACCATTCGGGAGGCAATTTCAGGATTTTGATGTAACAACTCAGATAAACAGGTTTAGGGCCAAAATGATTACTTTTACAGAAACATGAGAATTTATACCCAATGCAATTTCACCTATACCACCAAACTGACCTGAATAGATTTTTTTTTTCTGCTTCCTCTCTTACATCTAAGTGTAGACAATAGTTTTGTAGCTAATGTAGAGGTATCCTGCACAACGGTGGAGCCCAATAGCCTGGGGGTTTGACATGCAATCCTAGGGTATTTGTGTCTGAGATCCTCTTGCCAGAACCTAGTGGACCATCATTGGCTTCAAGTTCCATAGGTGAGAGGGAGGCAAGCAAACTCTGGAGTATCCTGAGAGACTTCTAAAGGGCCTGTGTGTAGTTCTTCTACCAACTGGGTGTCACATGGCAATGCCTTGTCTCCTTATGAGGAAGGGAGACCTGGCGTGTATGCCATATTGCCTGTTGACCTTTTCCCAAGTTTTGGTCCTGAGGACTAATGCTGTGGCAATGGTGAGCCCGTGAGGGTAGTACACTGTGGTCTTTTAATATGGTGCAGGAATCAGAGGCAACTTGCCAATCGATCAGCATTCTTCTCTCATGCCGTGTAAATATTGTTTTCCCTTTACATAGGTATTCTTGTGAATTGTCCTGATGAATATAAAATGTAAAGTTTCAACAAATGTGTTATTTTTCTATTTGTCACATTTTGTTTTCCCAGAAGTAGACCCAAGAAGGTGTTACACCCTTTGCTTGGTTGGAACAATGAATCCTTGAAGTTTGTGTGTACAGACACGAAAAACTGAATGGTTACAGAATAATGGAAACCAATCGATGATATTCAGATTTTGTGATTAAATGTCACACATTCACGTCATCTCACAGTCAAAATGTCACATGATCAGACCTGCAGGAATGCCAGCGACCATGTTGGCAATTCTAGATCACTCCTTGGCTTAGGATTGTGCAACTAATACAACTGTTAAAAAGCTTCAAGAGGGTCTGATTCACAAAGCAAATGATTACTCAAATACAGTATCACAAACTAATATTGCTTTCTCTCTGCTTGTCAGAATTCAGTCTGAATGACATTGCCCTGAGGAGTCACACGATAAAGGTCGCATCAATGTGAAGCTGAAATTGACTTCTGCCAGCACAAATTGTGTAATATAATTGGTGTGCCAAACTAACACTTGACTGGATGCTGAGAGTGGGATAGTGATCACTGACTTCTTTTGCAACATTTCATGTTTCAGAGATAATTTAATGAGACTGGTGAACAGGACAAGCATGGTGACATATCCTCTTCAGATCAGCTCAGATATTAGAAAATGCTGTAAAACCATTCCTCCTTTCACTGTCTTGATGCTAAATTCTTTTTTTTTCCACTGATATCCTACTTCACAAAGTTAAACCTCTCCGCAAATCTTGAATTTACATTATCATTCACACTAAGACTTTTGTCACCTATCTACACTGGTTTCTGCATCCTGGCAAAATGACTCCGATTATTGTTCCTGTCAAACTGTTCTACAGCCTTCATTTTACCTAGTCTTCATTAGAATCCAGACAGTATGGAAACAGGCCATTCAGCCCAACAAGTCCATACTTACTATCAGAGTATCCCACCCAGACCCATCCCCGTAACCGTACATTACCTGCATAGCACACCTAACCTACACATCCCTTAACACTATGGGCAATTTAGCATGGCCAATCCACCTAACCTGCACACCTTTGGACTGTGGGACGAAACCTGAGCACCCGACAGAAACTCATGCAGACACAGGGCAAATGTGCAAACTCCACACAAACAATTGCCTGAGGGTGAAATTGAACCTGGGTTTCTGGTGTTGTGAGGCAGCATGCTAACCACTGAGCCACCATGCCATCCCTCTAAGCCATCGTAACATTCTTTAGTGCACCTTCCTGTCTGCCTTTTTACTACTTTGATAGTCACATCTCGAACTCGCTACTCGGCACTGGACTTTTCTTACACTCAGCTATTACCTGTTGTAATGCTCTTCTAAAATCATTCATTTTGCCAGTTCCTTTCCTGCATTCAAAAACAAGCAGAACACTTGATTTTGAATATGCCATTGACATTGGGAACTTTGTTCTTCTCCCTTTCCTGTCTCTCATAACTTGCCAATCTACCTCAAAATGAAAATGTCCTCACAATTGATAGATTTTATTTTTGTAAATGGTTACTATTGTGATTTGGAGATGCCGGTGTTGGATTCGGGTGTACAAAGTTAAAAATCATACAACGCCAGGTTGTAGTCCAACAGGTTTAATTGGAAGCACTAGTTTTTGGAGCACTGCTCCTTCAAGTGGTTGTGGAGTACACAATTGTAAGACACAATTTATAGCAAAAGTTTACAGTGTGATGTAACTGAAATTATATATTGAAAAATACCTTGATTGTTTGTTAAGTGTCTCAGCCAGCCTTGGGTTCCTGTCACACTACAGGTGACCACCATTGCACTATATGTACACACACATGCACGCACCTATACACAGACACAGTCCTACAGACACACACACTCCCACAATCATGTATGCACCTCTCGCAGACTTAGACCACTTAACCCTCATATACACTCTCTCTCAGTACATTGTACTTTGCTCAAAAACTGCATGAATCAATGTAAGACTCTGTTAACTCACTTTTTAGATTAGAATCAGTCTAAACATTATGGCACAGACAACATAACACAGGGGGCTAGCACTTTCAACATCTTAACATCCTATCTGGCCTACACCAATTGCTACAGTTAACCTGAGAATGTAATTTTTTTTTAAAGTTTTGTGATTTACATAAAAATGAAGTGAAACTATCATGGTCATTCTAACAGATGGCAGACTTAAACAATCAAAGTATTTTTCAATGTATAATTTCAGTTACATCACACCGTAAACTTTTGCTATAAATTGTTTCTTACAATTGTATACTCCACAATCATCCGAAGTAGCAGCGCTCCGAAAGCTAGTGCTTCCAGTTAAACCTATTGGACTATAACCTGGTGTTGTGATTTTTAACTTTGTTACTATTGTAGTTAGTCATTAAATATACCCACACAAGGTCGTCAGTATTCTTTTAACACAAGAACACAAGTTTGTTCCAAAACAAATGATATATATAATGTGTGTATGTAAGTCAATTTGCAAAGATCATAATCAGCAACAAAGATTAAATCTTTTCCCCAGTAATATCCCTTTCCAGATACTCAGTCCAGGAGAAACATTAACTCTTTAAATCCCTACTTAACTGACTCCTGCCTGTTTTCCTTTCCATGCTGCTGAAACAGTTTTAAGACTTAAAGTTTAAATATCCTGGATTCCTTTTCAGTTTTGATAGTCAAGAGATTTCTACAAATCCCCAATCTGGAGATTCTGTAATCCTAACAAACTACCCTCCAAACTTCTCTCCTGAACTTAAATACTGATTATTCTGGTAGGAAGAAACTTGAAACAGATCCTTCTGAACTGATCTGAAACTGAACTACCAATGTCCCCAGTAATTTGCTTTTTTGTATAACATAAATTCAAACAAGTAAATATTTCATCAATTAACAAATTCATAGGATTTGACTAGGCACTTACTGAGTCACTTTCTTAGACATTGTGTCTTTAGGTTACTTTTCTAAATGGCTTGGTGGACTCTAAAGAAAAAAAGTTACATTTACAGAACTGAAAACAAAATCTATCTACTTCTGTTTTCACAATCCAAATTCCCAAATGATGATAACATGTAGTACACACCTGACTTTTGTTGAGAACATTGCTGTACTTCAACAGGCTCTCCAACGCTCAACTCTAGCAATTAATTCACAGTTTAGTCAAAGTGAAATATGGCTTCTTCTGATTTCACATTGACTTTATCACTCAGAACTGTTGTTACTTCAACAGTACTGCTTTTGCTATTGGGAGAACAGTTTGTGTGCACTGCAAATGTATTACTTCCACACCTTCAGTAGATTATTTTTCCACTCAAGGAATGCCTTGTACAAATCTCTGCTGGACGTTCTTGATTTCTTTGACAATTTCACTGCTGCCTCTGCCTTCCCATTTGAAGGGGACTATAGGATGACCATTCCTTTTCACTTGTAAATTTTAGGACATTTCCACTCATTACAATGTGTGGAATGACATAATGACTGAAGTGAGCTTTGAGGCATTCTACATTCTCACTAGCGGTCATTGATATTAGCTGGTCTAACTCGCAGCAGTCAGATAGCAGTCAGCAGTAACAAGATAATCAATTCCTGTAAGAGTGACAAGGTCTACTCCAAGCTTCATCAATGGTCTATCTGGGATGCCCTATGTTTTAAGCAGCTCTCTAACCTGCTTGACTGTATTCATTAGAAGCACTGCAGTGAGTCATGTGAGCCTTCATCTCTTTGCTCCTGTTTGGCCAGTGGAGCACTTCTGTTGCCTTCCTCAGATTAGACTCAATTCTTTGATTGGCTTCCAGGGATGTATTTCAGCCCTTTTTTTTTCCTTTTCTCATCTCCTTAGATTTTGGCTCTAATTAATTTGCACAATGCACCACCTTGGGCATCTACTTCATTTCTTTATGCCCCAAACTCTGTTCTAACAACAGGTGTGTCCTTGGTGCTTTCAGGCCATACTTTTGTCACCAACACCTGTAGAATTTGCAGAGTTGTATCTTATTGCATGGTTGGCTTGATTTGAGCAAGATACTCATCTTTCAGATGGAACCTTCCTGCTGTATTAATGAGCATGCTGAGCTGCTGCATTTCATTGAATCTGGTTTATGGCGCACTCTGGTCTTAGCATCCTCAACTTTCTTCATGGGGAATACTGCTCTGACAGCATGTCAGCAAAGTACATCTGTTTTTCCTGCTCATTTGTTATGTCCAGCTGATACCTCTGAATATGAACCTTTTGCAGTTCTCTAGGAGCAGATAGAAGTGGATTGAAAATGGTGCTTTGAAGTGATTGTGGTCTGACTGCGCTGACATTTTAACTCTCCCAAACAGGTATTGATTACAGTGCTCATGTGCAAAGACAAAAGACAGGCCCTCTTTTTCTGTCTGAGTGTAGTGTCGTTTGGCTGTATAAATGCCCTGGATACATATGCAAATTGTTTTTCCTGCTGCACAACAGTTGCTCAAACATTCTATATTGCTAGCACTACACTACAAGGTGACTTGCCCATTGACTTAATACTTCAGCACTGGTGTTATTGTCACTAGTTGTTTGAATCTAGTGAAGGCTACTTGTTCCCTGCCCCAATACAATGCATAATCTTGATAGTTAGTTTACATAGCATTTCATACTTTGATAACAAATTATACAAAAGCTTTACCAAGTAGTTCACAAGTCCAACAAGTCATGACACTGCTTTCAAGTCAGTTGCTTTCCACAACTTGGCTACATCTTGCTTTCATCCAGCTTAGCTTGCCAATAACTTTTTCAAGCTAAGGGTAGCAAACCTTTTAAATTGGCAAGTTGCAGCAAAAATTCTTCAATGGGAGTTACCATGAGATTTCATAACAGTAATAGAAGAAGGAGTAGGCCCATCAGGTCTGCTCTGTCATTCATTAAGATGACGGCTGATCAATACATCATCTTAACTCCTCCTACCTGCATTATCCCCATAACTCTTAATTCACCTACCATGCAAAAACCCATCCAACTGTGTCTTGAATTTATATAATGAAGCTGCCTCTACTGCTTCCTTGGGCAGTGAATTCTACAGATTCACTACTCTCTGGGAAAAGCAGTTCCTCCTTATCTCTGTCCCAAATCTGCTCCCCCTAATCTTGAGGCCATGTCCCCTCATCCTAGTCTCACCCACCAGCGGAAACAACTTGCCCGCCTCTATCTTATCTACCCGTTTCATAATTTTATATGTTTCTATAAGATTCCCTCTCATTCTAAATTCTAGTGAGTACAGTCCCAGGCAGATCAACCCCTCAAAGGTAACCCCCTCATCTCCAAAATCAACCTGGTGAACCTCCTCTGCACCATCTCCAAAGCCAGTATATCCTTCCTCAAGAAATGAGCACAACACTGCAAGTGTAGCCTCACCAACACCTTGTACAATTGTAGCAGAACCTCCCTGCTTTTAAATTCAATCCTTCTAGTAATTAAAGGCAATATTTTGTTTGCCTTCCTGATTACCTGTTGCACCTGCAAGTCAACTTTTAGCGATTCATATCTGAGCACTCTTAAGTCCCTCTGCATAACAGCATGCTGCAATATTTCACCATTTAAATAATATTCTGACCTACTATTTTTATTTCCAAAGTGGATAACTTCACATTTACCAGCATTGTACTCCACCTGCCAGACCCTTGCCCACTTACTTAATCTGTCTAAATCTCTCTGCAGGCCCTCCACATCCTCTGCAGTTTGCCTTTCCACTTACTTTAGTGTCATCAGCAAACTTGGATATGTTACACTTGGTCTCCTCTTCCAAAGTGTATATATATATATATCATGAACAGTTTGGACCCAACACTGACCCCTGCAGCACCCTGCTCACCACTGATCTCCAAACAGAGAAATGCCCATTTATCCAATCTCTCTGATTTCTATTGGCTAACCAGTCATCTATCCATGCTAGTTCATTCCCCGCAACTCCATGCATTCTTATCTTATGGATGAGTCTTTTATGCAGCAGCTTATCGAGTGCCTTCTAAAAATCCAAGTATACAACATTGACCTGTTCACTTCCATCCACCGCGCTTGTTACATTCTCAAAGAACTCCAGTAAATTTACCAACATGACGTTCCCTTCCTGAATCTATGTTGCGTTTGCCTGATGGAACTCTTTCAATCCAGGTATTTCACTATTTCTTCTTTAAAGATAACCTCCAGCATCTTTCCGACTACAGATGTTAAGCCAACTGACCTATAGTTACCTGTCTTTTGCCTACACCCTTTTTAAACAGCAGTGTGACATTTGCTGTCTTCCAAACTGCCAAGAATTGCCTGGAGTCCAATGGGTTTTGGTAAATTACCACTAAAGCATCTACTATAACTTCTGCCATTTCTTTCAGTACCCTAGGAAGAATTCCATCAGGATCGGGGACCTATCTACCTTTAGACCTTCAAGTTTGCTCAACACTACCCCTTTAGTGATAATTGATTGAGGTCCTCACCTCCCATCATATCCCTCACATCATTCTTTGGCACGTTTGACACATCTTCCACTGTGAAGATGGACACAAAATAGTTATTCAAGGCCTCTGCTGTTTCAGCAATACCCAATATTAATTCCCCTTTCTAATCATGCAAGGGACCTACGTCTACTTTAGCCACCCTTTTCAGTTTTATATATCTATCTATTTAAAACGTTTTCTACATGTTTTTATATTCTGTGCTAGTTTGCATTCATAATCTATCTTTTCTTTCTTTATTGCTTGATTCGTGGGTCTTTGCTTAAATTTTCCCCAATCTTCCTGTTTCACAATGCTGTGCCGAGGATTATTCATAATCTAAAATAAAATAACCTAAGCTATGCATCCCTCAATTCACTGCTGTCCAAGTGCATGTCCAGCAGTCTCTTAAATGTCCCTAATGACTCTGCTTCCACCACCACCACCACTGGCAACAGATTCCATGTGTTCCCAACTCTCTGCGTAAAGAACCTATCTCTGACATCTCCTCTACACCTTCCTCCTAATATCTTCAAACTATGACCCCTCATGCCAATAAATTCTGCCCTGGGGAAAGGTCTCTGGCTATCGACTCTATCCATTCCTCTCATTACCTTGTACACTTCGACCAGGTCACCTCTCTCCTCCTTCTCTCCAGACAGAAAAGTTCGAGCTTAGTCAACCTCTCTTCATAAGAGAAGCCTTCCAGTCCAGGCAGCATCCTGGCAAACCTTCTTTGCATCCTCTCCAAAACCTCCCTATCTTTCCTATTGTGTCCAGAACTGGACACAATATTCCATGTGTGGTCTCACAAGGAACTTGTAGAGCTGCTGCAAAACCTCGCGGCTCTTAAACTCGATCCCCGGTTAACGAAAGCCAAAACACCATATGCTTTCTTAACAACCCTATCCACTTGGATGGCAACTTTGAAGGATCTATGCACTTGAACACCAAGATCCCTCTGTTCCTCCACACTGCCAAGAGTCCTGTCTTTAATCCTGTATTCAGCATTCGAGTTCGACCTTCCAAAATGCATCACTTTGCATTTATCCAGGGTGAACTCCATCTGCCATTTCTCGGCCCAGCTCAGCATCCTATCAATGTCATGTTGCAGCCTGCAATAGCCCTCAATACTATCAACGGCACCTCCAACCTTTGTGTCATTGGCAAATTTAATAACCCCTCCTCAGCCTCCACATCCAAGTCATTTATAAAAACTACAAAGAGCAGAAGTCCAAGAACAGAGCCCTGCGGGACACCACTTACCACTGACCTCCAGGCAAAATATTTTCCATCTACAACCACTCTCTGCCTTCCGTAAGCCAACCAGTTCTGAATAGAGATGAATAAATCTCCCTGTAATCCATACCTCCTGACTTTATGAATGAGCCTACCATGGGGAATCTTATCAAATGCCTTGCTGAAGTCCAGATACACCACACCCACTGCTCTACCATCGACCTGTCTCGTCACCTCAAAGTACTCAATAAGATTTGAGGCATGACCTGCCCCTCACAAAGCCATGCTGACTGCCTTTAATCACACTATGCTTTTCCAAATAATCAAAAACCCTATCCCTCAATTCTTTCCAAAACCTTGCTGACCACAGATGTAAGATTGACTGGTCTGTAATTGCCAGGAATTTCCCTATTCCCCTTCTTGAAAAGAGGTACAACATTCGCCTCCCTCCAAAACTTCTGGTATGTCTCCCGTTGAGAGTGAGGAAGCAAAGATCTTCGCCAGTGGTCTAGCAACCTCCTTTCTCACTTCCCTGAGCAACCGAGGATAAATCTGGCCTGGCTCTGGGAATTATCAATCTTAATGTTTGCCAAACCTTCCAGCACATCAACTTCATCAATCTTGATCTGTTCAAGCCTGTTTCCCAGCTCCTCAAGTTCTCATTCACAACAAGGTCCCTTTCCATAGTTAAAACCAAAGCAAAAAACTCATTTAGGGCTTTCCCTATCTGCTCAGACTCCACACACAAGTTGGTTATGCTATCCCTGACCATCCCTACCTTCTCCCTGATCATTCTCTTATTCCTCACGTATGAGTAAAATGCCTTTGGGTTCTCCCTAATCCTTCCTGCCAAGCCTTTTTCGTGCCCCCTCCTAGATCTCCGCAGTCCATTTCTGAGCTCCTTTCTAGTAAGCCTGTAATCCTTTAAAGCTGTGCTAGATCCTTCCTTCCTCCACCTTACATAAGCTGCTGCCTTCTTTTTTATGAGAAACTCCTCCGTTCTCATCATCCAAGGCTCCTTAATCTTACCCTTTCTTGCCTGTCTCAGAGGAATAAATTTGTGCATCACTCGCAACAACTGCTCCTTAAACAAACAAACAGTCTCCCCATGTCTGCGGTGCCTTTTCTGTGGAACAATGGTTCCCAATCTGTACTTCCGAACTCCTGTCTGATAGCGTCATAATTTCCTTCTCCACAATTAAATATCTTCCCTTGGTAATTGCTCCTTTCCCTCTTTAAGGTGATGGTAAATGTGAGGCAATTGTGGTCACTGTCACCAAAGTGTTCTCCCACCGCGAGATCTGACATCTGTCCTGGCTCATTGCCGAGCACCAAATCCAAAATGACATCACCCCTTGTCGGCCTATCTACATACTGAGTAAGTAAACCCTCTTGAACACACCTGACAAAAATGGCTCTATCCAAACCATCTGCACTAAGGAGGTTCCAGTCAATATTGGGGAAGTTGAAGTCATCTATAACAACAACCTTGTTACATCTGTATTTTTCCAAACTCTGCCTGCCTATGAGTTCTTCAACCTCCCTACTGCTATTAGGGGGTCTGTAGAAAACCCCCAATGAGGTGGCTGTTCCTTTGCTGTTCCTAACTTCCACCCATACTGACTCAATAGACAAACCTTCCTCAACAATCTTCATTTCTGTAGTTGTGATACACTCTCTGATTAGCAATGCTATACCCCTCTTTTTCCACGTACCCTGTTCTTTTTAAACGTTCTAAACCCTGGAACATCTAGCAACCATTCTTGCCCTTGTGAAACCCCATAGCCACAACATCATAGTCCCAAGTACTGATCCATGCTCTAAATTCATCACTCTTATTTCTGACACTCCTTGCGTTAAAGTAGACACACTTTAGCCGATTCCTTTGTTCCATTCCTCCATTGTTCCACCATGTAACTTGTGTTCCCAGTCTAATTTAGCCAACTCCTTCCTCATCCCATTATAGTCTCCCTCGTTTAAACATAACACCCTGGTTTTAGATGGTACTATTTCATCTTCCATTTGTATCTGAAATTCAATCATACTGTGATCACTCTTTCCAAGAGGATCCTTAACAACAGCATCATTAATTTTACCGGTCTCATTACATGGGACCAGATCTAAGATTGCACGCTCCCTTGTAGGTTTGGTAACATGCTGTTCAAGAAAGTTATCACGGCTGGGTTTGATGAACTCCACTTCAAAACTGCCTCTACCGCCTCGATTCATCCAATCAATGTGCATGTTAGAGGCCCCCATGATTACTGCCGTTCCACTCTTACATGCATCAGATATTTCTAGATTGATCGCCTGTGAAGCTGTAGCATTACTATTGGGTGGCCTATAGATTATTTCCAGCAGTGACTTCTTCCCCTTACTATTCCTGATCTTCAGCCAAATTGATTCAACATTTTGCTCCTTAGATCATATATTGTCTTTTCCTATCACCCTAATCTCAGCCTTAATTAAGGAATGTGACCCCACCTCCTCTATCTCCCTGCCTATCCTTCCTAATTACTTGATACCCTTGGATAGTAAGATCTCCTTTATTGAGATCATTTTGATCTATACATAATTCCACATGCTTTTCACAGCTACCATACTGCTAATTCAGTTTGTAGGAGTTGCCACTGTCTTAATTACTCCCTTCTTTTCCAGCTCTTCTATATTATTTTTCAGGCTAGTCTTGACGGCAGCTGGAATTCTCCCTAGCAAGTGTCAAGTAGAATGCATACTTGATATACTTCCAGATGTAAAACATCCAAATCCCGCAAAGATATCTTTGTAATCTTCCAAGATCTATTCAACAGTTAATGATGTAATGGAAATGCAAATCTTTTCTTGCTAGTTCAGGTTTTAGACTTGCTTCAAGCTGAGATTAGTGGATTTTGCCTAACATCTTCCCTTACCATTTGGCTCTCAGCTTAATTCATCCTCTTGGTTTGAGTATTATTCCATCAATAGCCTCAATCTTATTTTTGATGGTTTTGTTTGTGAGTTGCCAGGTTGAGCCACTTCACCGAGGCCTGCAACACTCATGATGCAGCAGTGTCTATCTGATACTTTATGTTCTCTTAATGTTCTCCTTCTGCTATCATTGCTTGAACAGTCACAGACCATTTTTCACCTTTAGACATGATGATATCAATCTGTTGCATAGTGTAAAGTGAATCATCAGCTGATATCTCTCCAGTAGCCATATTTATAGGCTTGTTTTGCTTCTTTCCAGCTAAACACTTCTGTGCAATGTAATGTAGTTTCTTGTAATTAGAGCACTGATTTCTCCATGCTAGCCAGACTATCTTTTACTTTTGTGTGTTACTGTTCAAAATACTTACATCCTATCCTCTGACCTTGGTCATTCTGCTGGATGTTCTGCAGAAATGTTTTCCTTTCTTTCAGTCGGTTGTTCTCATTTAGCCTGAAATTGTTAAAAACTTCTGTTTCATATCTCCTTTCATTTCTACAGCAACATGGAATGGAAAATGTACGACTATTTTGATTCACCCAAAACTGCAGAATATTGTTTTGTTTGCTTGCTTTCTCCTTGCTGTTCCTTTCAGCAACTTTCTCTGTTGCAGCTCTGAAGATCCAAATATTTCCAGCTACACCACTTTGACACTATAATACAAGTGAAGTGCATCTGTGTAGACTACACATAAAGGCAACTATGGTAGAGATAAGTCAGGTGGCCACACCAAGCCAACTAGTGCTCTGTACTAAGTATAATTTTAATTCTCTAAAGGTCTTGTAATATATATGTTGGTAGATATTCAACTATGATGGGACTGCAGACTATATAAGCCACACAGTTCAACACAAGACCAGAAGACCAAAATATTTGGAGCAGAAGTAGGCTATTTAGCCCATCAACACTGCTCTGCTACTCCAACAGGATCATGGCTGACCTGATAATCCTAAACTCCACTTTTCTGCCTTTATCCTTTAATCATTCCCTCACTGATTAAAAATCTATGTCTTGAATATTCTTAACAACCAAACAGCTGTGGTAAAGATATAGACCCTCCAAGAAAGCAATGATCACTGGTCAAAATGTAAGACAGCAAGGTGATGTCAGGAGAGTGCGACTAGTGCAATTCTGTAAGACCCTGTCTGGATCCCACAAATAATTAGTAAAATATATAGGGCCTCAACCTAAACCGTAATGATGACATAGATAGGCTTGGAGTTTGCTTTGAGTATAAATGTACTTTATACAGTTCCCATAATAGACAATTGTCAGGAAAGGTTTCAGTACAATGACAGAAGCATTTCACACATTTCTGGTCAAGAACTCCGTTAACAAAACTAATCAGATCCTAGTTGCACAGTGGCTAGTAGCCCTAAGGAAATTCAGAGCATTTCACAATGAAAAGACAATACACTAAATCATTCTGACAGGCCTGTCAAAACTATCTTAACAATAAACTGAGACAAATGTAGTGAAGAAGGCTGTTCTCACAACAGGAACACATTTACTAGTGGACAGAATGGTGTTCAATAAAGAAAATCTACTTTTTAAAATAAGGACAAAAAATATGGAACCAAGCAAATAGGTCAAAATCTGGTACAGTATATGCATAATACCTTCAAAGTAAAAAGTGATATTTCTCGACAATAATACCAAGTAGTTTTGCACAAAACTCATTCGGATGCAAGGGAGACCTGGGCAGGAGAACTTTTTGCTTCAGGTCAGGTCTCGCCGTCAGGGACTAATGCTAGTCCCAACTACATACAATATCAGAAGTAACAATTCAATGTTTGATAAATCACTGGCGAGAAGGCCACTCATCATTCAATGAGGTGGTTCCCCCGTACTGAAAGTCCAGTTGTTGCAAATTCCAATTTGAGGCATTGTCTCAGCATATAGTTGTAACATAAAATTAGCCATAGAACAAGTGCTCTTGCGGTGCAGTGGTAGTGTCCCTACCCCTAGACTAGAAGGCCCCAGGTTCCAGTGCCAGAAGTGTGTAATAACATTGCTGAAAAGGTTGATGAGAAAAATAGGTTATTTTTTAAAATTAAAATGGGCCGCACCTGCCAAACCACTGAAATGGAAGGGAGATATTTGCTGGGTGGCTGGGGGCCACAGCTACAGTTAGGTAAGAGATCCTGGAATATGGACCCATCTCCCATACCCAAGGTCTGCCTCCATATTGACACCTCAAAATATCTGTTGCAGTTTGGACACAGCACAGATCCTGCAGTTAAAAGTGGAAAAGTCCACTTAGCCTCTAATCAATTACCTTCATTGACTTTCACAAATTGGCAGCTGCCATGCCTCTCCCACTCTGGGAAATGGTTGAGAGTGTGAACCACAGCAAGGAACCAGCTGCCAATCAAAGCATCCAGAAATTTCACATCACTCAACCTCCATTTCCGACCTTGTATAAGTCCCAACCGAATTCATAATTTGGGTCTCAATTAAATCCCACCAGCTGA
The DNA here is from genome assembly GCF_004010195.1 of Chiloscyllium plagiosum. Taxonomy (NCBI): domain Eukaryota; kingdom Metazoa; phylum Chordata; class Chondrichthyes; order Orectolobiformes; family Hemiscylliidae; genus Chiloscyllium; species Chiloscyllium plagiosum. Next base: position 40,793,821 of record NC_057723.1, read on the forward strand.
CATCTTGTCCATTCTAAGAAAGAAAGTGACAGAAACATAACCTGAACGGTGGAGAGAGTGTCAGATGCCAGGCTGTGTTGATGGACTCACTATCTCCTGGGCAGAGGATGAGATCACGTAGAGGAGATGAAAGCACTGTTGGCATTCCAGATCTGTTGATCTCATAACTAAAATGAAATATTTATTTTGATTTCTTTTGACTCCTGTCCACTTTGTTGCTGGTTGACCTGGCAGAAAACTTTGTTCAGTTCCAGCAGAGACTACATAGTAATAATTGCAGTAATGATTACAAAGCTTAGGACTCAATATAAAACTGCTTTTAAAAAAACTCAGCAGCTTTGGGTGGGTGGTTAGTTCGGTAACTAAGCATTGAGGCAAGATAGCTTGCAACGCACCAAAATGGGGCAAATTAGCATCACCTCAGGTTGTAGTATCGAGTGTCCAGAAAACCTTTCGTGTATATCAGATTGGAGTGAAATTTTAGCTCTTTTCTAACTCCGTTTGGAAATGAGCTCAAATTGAGGTGTTATGGTCTGTCATTGGTGATTGCCAGGCTTCAAAAAAATCAGTTCTACCGAAGCTTTGTGTTTACTTGTCAACTGCTGATTTGATACACATATTGATCTTTTAATACCAGCTATACTGATTTTGGCATTGGAAAGTTCTATTTTAACTACTGTCCCTCTCCTGTACAAAACACTCCCATCAATGTCTCATTTGACCCCTGTTCCTTTGAAAACTACTGTCAAATCACTGACCTTTTTCCCCTATGAATTCTTTGAAGGATGTATACTTCCCAACTCCATTTACTTCCCTGTTTGAAGTTCTCTAACCTGGCATTCACTCCTGTTACCATACTAGACCATAGAGCTGCTCTCTCATTAAAGAGAGATGACGGGTGATGGTTTAACCTGAGGGCCACCACACCTCAGGCAAAGAAAGAAGTAGAGAATGAGCCTTCTTCATGGTAACCCCAGCCGCTGCAGGAATTAAATCCATTCTGTTGGCATCTCTCTGTATTGCAAACCAGCCAACTAAGCTAATTGACACCCACCACCTCTCCTCTTACAAGACTAATCAGTCACAGATACCCCGGTAGACGCTGCCTTGTCCAACTCAAACTCTCCAGTCTTTGAAATAGTTGACCAAATCAGTCGTCCTCCAATGGCTTGAATTTGTTATCCAGTGAAGTGGGGTTGCCCTTGTCCAGTTCCAGTATTATCAATTCAAACATAACCAGTGCATTACCTGCAATAGGTTCTTTTCCCACCCCTGTGCCAGACCTCTGCAGTTCACCAAGGCTTTATTTTTGGACCCCTCCTCTATTTCATCTTTATTACCATCCAGTAGAAATGTCCTTTGGTTAAACAAAGGCTAAGGCTATTGCCGGCAGCCATGGCAGATGGTGAAATTCAAAAGATGGCCTAATGGCAACATGTAAGCAATGTCGATGGCCCTTAAAAAGTAAAACATGGTTCAGTAGTGTCCTTTAGGAAGGAAATCTGACATTTTTACCCAGTCTGGCCCACATGTGACTCCAGACCCACAGCAATGTGGTTGACTTCTAACTGCCCTCTGGACAATTTGGGATGGGTAATAAATGCTTACCTATGATGCCCTCTTCCCAAATACTTTTAAAATCTCCTCACTGGCCATACTTTGCAACCTCATCCAACTTGGCCCTGAACATAGTTTCTGAATCTATATCCTCTCCATCACAAACTGCACCCACTTTCGCCATCATAAAATCACTCATGGCTGCGCCAGTTCAGCGTATCTATAGTTAGATCCTCTACTCATGGCTTTCCAAACTCAATTTTTTTTTACACCAATCAGCTTGTGGGATTAAGTTGTGAGGGTGAAATGGATAAAATGTCTGAATGTATCATGAAACTGTCTTTAGATGTCCAGGATTTACAAGTATACAACAAGTAATAGTCAGTCAACCCATTTAGAGGAGGTGGGTTGACATTTTCAATATGGTGATGGTGCTGGATGTCTTTGATTTAATCTTTTCTGCAGGCTTTCCTGAAGGCCGGGGGCTCTCCCAGGCCTTGTTTCAGCTGAAGGTTGAAGCAATGTGCCACTATCAGGTTCCCTCCAGCAAAAGATCCTGAGCGTATGTAGACTTTCCAGTTACGGGATCAGACAGGCTCCTCCATCCCCATTACCTCTGTTCCTAGTCCTTCTTGCTAGGATCTACCTGGTCCTACAGCCTGCTCAGACATCTTCCGTGTCTATTTGGAAGCTAATCTTTATCTATCAGGCTGACTGATTGGGAAACTGTCTAGGCCAAAGGAGTTAAAATTCCACAATTTCTGGGGGAAAACTATTTCAGAACATCCCATCTGAAACTCTTCTTCACCGATGTAACTCATCCCAGTAAATAATCCAGTCACCTATTCTTCTGGCCACCTTCTAAGAGTTTTGGGTACACCTTAATTGATTTGGATCTTACAATTAAAGTTAGAGTTAAGAACAGAGTTTGAAAGAGCCAATCTAAAGTTTACTGATACTGATTTATTGTAAGATCCATTCAAGGTAAAATTACATTGCATAAGTCTGGCTCATTAAATTTATCAAAACACAAAAGAAATAATATTCAATAAACACAGTGGTTTTTCGGTCAGTCAGTCCACTTCAGTACATCATTGCGCAGCACTGGTGGACTGGTGACAGTGCTGTTGTTCTTATCTGTTAACTGAAGTTCTCCTTTCCTTCTTTTACATTGAACCATTAAAGTTCCACACCTGTATTAGTCCTTGCCAGCCAGAACCCGCTGTGACTGATCAACTCATTTTTAATTAGCTTATCAGTGCATAAATAGTTCATGGTCAATCTTGGATTGGCTAAATAGTGTACACTGGATTAGTGGTGCTGGAAGAGCACAGCACTTGGATGCTGCCTGAACTGCTGTGCTCTTCCAGCACCACTAATCCAGAATATGGTTTCCAGCATCTGCAGTCATTGTTTTTACCTAAATAGTGTATACTCAATTCCTGATTGGATCCAAGTGATTTTAAGCTAAGTTTCTTTAAAGGTCAACCAACTCTTCACCAACCTTTGCACAGTCATACTGGAACAGAAAATCTAACTCTTGAGAATTACATAAATCATTAAATAAAAACTTTCTTAGCATCTCTATTTCCCCATAGAACAAGAACTTATTCCGCAATTTTCTGTACTCTCATCCCTCTTTTCTGAAGTTCACCAGTTTCTAGGTGATATAAAATCTTGATCTCCATTCCATAACGCACATGATAACAAAAGCCTTATTACAATTCATTTTAACTTTTACTGCAAATCACCTCACTCAACTATCACAGGCACATGTTCAATTCCCAACCCATACAATTAAAATAAATTCTACATGTTTACTTGTTCTTTACCAGAAATAACATTTTCTAAGTAACAGCCCAATCATACTAACTGTGGAAGGGACGCAGATAGTCCACAGATATGGTCCCCACTCCAGCTGGGTCTTTTTTATTTTCAAATTAGGTCTGTTTTATTAAGGACTCCGTTTCAGCTGGACAGGCCATTGCCTGTTACCAAGGGAACTCATACTCAACGACTAATTAGTCGTTGCCATGATCATTGTAGGGGTTATCTGAAGCACTATATTTAAAAGAGAAATGCAAGTTCTACTGCAGGAGAAAAAGATTTACTGATTAGTTGGCAAGATGACTCTGATCCAGTAGTTTCCACGGAAGATGTAACAGAGAACAGTGATCCCTAATGATATATTTAAACTTTTTTAAAAAGCTGACTCTTTGAGGAATTGCTAATCTTGACCTACTCTCCATTATTGTTCTTGAAACTCATTCTCTCATCTGTTCATAATACAACCCGCATCCCTACCTGAACTTCAATAACGCTTACCCAAAAAGTGGGAGTGCACTTCACCAGCACCCACTACAATCTGCTCCAATATTTCATGTGACTCAGGGTAGTATTATATTTCCTAATGCTCCTGTGAAGCACTTTTGCTTGTTTTATTACATTAAATGGGCTACATAAATGACACCAGCAACAATTGCGCCCCCCCCCCAAAACTTCTATTTGACTGAAAAATGCATAATACCTGATGATGCTCTTTCAGTTTGAAGAGGGAAAGGGTGTGTGTCTAAACAGATGTAACTTCTAGCAAGTGTCAGTGAATCACATTGCTACAATTCAGCAAAATTCTTCTCATCCCTTTGAAATACAGTATTCTTGTGTCTCTCCTGATGTGTTTCAACAGCATTTCTCTTCAACAATACTCAAATTCTGCACTACCAAGTGACTAGATTATGTTCTATTAAACCTTACACTGACACTAAATGATCATAGATAAATTGGAAATTCCATTACCCTCAGGTATTGGCTTGGTTGATCTAGCTGTGTCAAATTCTATCCAATTGATTCACAAATACAATCACACACAAATTAAATGAAAAGCAGATATTGTGCAAAATAATAATGTTCATTTATATAGCACCTTTTGTAATTTCAGGACATCCCAAAGCATTTTAGCTAATTAAGTCCTTTTGTAATACTTAAAGTAATGTTGCCTGAAGTAACGTATAACAAAATGCATTTATATAAAACTTTTTAACGTAGTAAAGAACATCTTATAAGGAGAATTAAAGAGACACATGTTTAGGGAGGAATTTCCTTAGTTTAGAGCTCATGTAGTTGATGGTACATTCGATGATACAGTAATCAATATCAGAAATACAAAAGAGGCTAGAATTAGGGAAGTACAGAGCTATCAGCAGGTTCTAGGAATTACAGCAATATGGAGGAATAAGGAAAACAAGGATGAAAATTTTGAAGTACAAGTGTGGCCAGACCACAAACCAAACTAAGTCAGTGAGCACAGACATGATAGGTGAGAATGTAGAGTTAGAATATCCCCCAATGAAATTCAATTTGAGGGGAAGCCAGAAGAGTATTGTGTTTATCAGATCAGTTACTTCAAGATCACTTACCAACTTTTATTTAGGAATGTGGTAATTATGTTGTTATTCATTTTCCACTACCAAAAATAAAGCTATTTTTGTGGAATAAGGAAATGACAAAAAGTAAAGGCACTGTATATTGACCTGACCTTTCTGTAATAGAAGCCCTTATTACAAATTTGTAAATAGGCGTTTAATTGCAAACCATAGTGACATGAGACATTTACAGAACTGCAAACAATATTTAATGCTTCAGGAAAGCATAACTATGGGAAAAAACATGTCAGACCCTATCACCCTGGTAATGTTGTTTGCCAGAGCTGAAACAACCCTAACAAGATCACTGCCAGACAGAAGAAGCAGCCATTTTCATGCATACAGTATTCATACTAAACTCAATGGCTATTTGCTTTTATTACCAGTATTTGATGATTATCACTCATTATATTGCATTCACTAATTCAGCACTGAATTTAAAACAATATGAAAACAAAAATGAGAAACCTAAATTTTACAGTACTTAGTTTATTTGTATACAGAATTGCTACAGACGAGACACCATATTGCTGATGCATATAATTTGTTCCATTTCCTTTTGCTGTTTTTGCTTTAAACATACCAAACAAATCTTAAGACCAGTTTACAACACTGAAATTAATTACATAACTAGGAAAAAAAACTATATCCATATATTTTGTGTGTTTCTTTGCAAATCATTTGCATTGCTATCTCTCTCAATATCTGGAAGGCATTTTTCTGAATTAACATTAAAAAAAATCAGTGCTCAAGATGAAACAAAACAGCCAAGGGCCCTTAAACAGTGATTATTTTGAAGTAGTTTGAATCCTTTCCATAAAGCTATATATTCTTGCACATTATCATGATTCACCCTGAACCAATATTGATTCATTGACAAATATGTACATACTTAGAATTGTGACTTTACAACAATCATTTTATTTCTCTCTTCATAGTCTTTTGAGGACTTTAAAAACTTCATTGTGATTCCTGGGAAACAAACACATTTCACCATATTTTGGTATCCAATATATTATTCAATAAGTATAACTAAAAAAAAACAAAGTATACATTTTAGACATGGCACAGTAATCATATTGGGATCATCACAGGTTGTTTCTAGACCCTGGCTCTTATCAGTACTAATTTTACCAGTTCAGCTTAGCAGTCATTTGTAATGGGTGTCAGACAGAGATCTGTTTTTATTTTAAACATACCAAATAAAGATGACTGATGTCATCCATTGAGACTTCTTGTGGGTACAATTTTTCTTGGGAGATGGATCAAACAGGCAATTTTCCATTCTGCCCAATTTTGTAATCCCTCTGTTATTGGCTATTTTGTGCTATCTTCCAAAGGGATTCTCTTAATCCACCAACCTCACCAGTGTTTCAAAAAGGCGATGTTTACTGATATCAGTGCTTTTTAATCAAGGAATTTTTGGCTCCAGTTCTTAAACAGTACAATTGCGTGCATTAATGGGTGTGTTTACAGCATGCACACTTGTTCACACTTCTGGCTTACATTGCTTGGCTTCCACCTGACTGAAATATCAACTGTCCTGTATAAGAGAGAGAACAGTGCATGTCTGAATAGTCACATGTCCAGAGTTCTCCCACAAGAATTAGTCATTCCAATGTCAAGGAAGTAAGGAGGGGAATCTCTCTCTAAACTTTGCAACTGAGGTAAATTGATTTACAAAGTCCTCGGGATTTATTGCACTGAATCTACACTCCACAGGTATCAACTGTGAGACTACTTGTTAAATCCACATTGTTGATGAGTCAGATTGGACCCCGACTCTGGATTTACACTTAAAATTAGACAGCTGCTTGAAGCTTAAAACAGATCACTTGGATCTTACACTAGGTGTGTGAACACACCCTAAATCAGCTATTTTACTTAAAATTATGTTTCGCATCTGTGTTTTATTACATACATTTATGTGGAGAGGACTAGCAGTACAGTAAAGATTCAGTGCTCAATTTGATGGGGTGTAATTAAGTTGTGAGTATTCTTATAGCCAAGGTGGGCATAATTTGTTTCAAAGTACTGTAGTTTTTTCCCCTTTCAATGTAAGTTGTATAAATATAAATACAATTCTCTCTGTTTATCTTTCAACAAAATACAAATTAATGAACAAAATAAAATTTATCTGAAAGGAAAGGTATTTGCTTGCTGACAAACATTTTGACTATTCCTCTCAAGTATAGCTCCTTGATTCCTTATTCATCTTTAAAAGGTTTCTGTAATATACTGTGTAATTAAAATGACATATTTTGTGATTCAACAGCAATTACGTTTGGAAGATTTCACAAACAAGGGGGTCCAATGATTCTCCATGCCTAGATATTACTGGGGCACTGATTTTCTTTGGCAGGCAATTAAAACAAGGGTCTTACGTGTATCATTGTATTAGAAGCAACATAAAGTTTGCTAGCTTATAAAAAGCTAACCTCCCTAAAAAGCATTTCCAGAAATCAGTCTGCTCATCATTAAAGGATGCCAAGTGCCACATGCAAGATTATGAGCTGCAAATTGAAATTTGACACACACAAAAGAAACAACACTAATATTCTACACAAAACAGCCAAAAACAGCCAAATCATTACGAAATGCACCATGCAATAGGTGTGAAGCTGGTGATTTTACATGAAAACCAGTGGCTTAATGGCCACCGCAGAAGTGATGTTATTTCAGCAATTTACAAAAATGTTTATAAACAAAATTATGAAAATTATATTCTAATGTCCTACTTAAGTGTCCAAGACTACAATGTCAAGAGTGCCATGATACAACAATCAACTCAATGACAGCTGGGGAAATATGCATTAAAATATTGAATAAAGGTAGGTTGGAAAAGGCATGTAATTTAACCATTGTGCTATGTCTAGAACAGTGTGTTCAGTCAACTAGTCTTAAAAGATATCTGTAAAATTAACTTTCTAAACACTCCTAGCACTTTCCAATATACGCAACAGACATCAACATCAAACAAATAAAATCTGATTGTCCATACTGTGCCCATTTTGTCTTGGTACTGCATTTTACAGATTTGTTGTAATAGCACTGACACATTGTACAATGACTAAAGATATTCATTCTTACAACATAAAATTCACCTCCATAAAAATTGGAATGAAAGTTGCAGAAAGAGAGTTTTGGTTCTAAGAAAACACAGGGTGCGTCCATTTACTTCAGCCAACAATGTTTGCCTGAGACAATACAAGCAAGCAGACACATTGCACTTAATGACACAACTCTGGGAATTGCGTGCTCACATCTACTGGAACCATCGAAATGCTGCTCCTGAAGGAAGAATCACTTTCTGAAAACAGAAGAAAAGGGAAAGTTTTATTGTACTTAATATAACAACTAATCCGTAGTAACTGTTAAGAGTCTGCATACAATATCCCCAGCATAGTAAAGTAAGATTCTGTTATGTTTAATACCTTAAGGATGTGGTTTTTTTAAAACAAAATTAGGCTTAATTATACTATTTAGGATAACCACTCAGATTTTACAAGAGGTACATAGGAACCCATACTCTATAATGGACAGCAAATCTTTTGTGTCATTTCTGCTATTGTCAATTAAATAGAACTCTCCTCAGCATCACATTTTCCACCTATATTCTGAAAAACAGACTGTACCAATCATTTTCTTATATCTGCACTAGAAAGAAAATGCTACTTCAGCACATTTGGTGCAGCATATTTTGTTTTGAGTTGTGATTTTTTAAAAAATCTAGATTTAAATATATATGTCCAGTCATAAGGTTATACACCGTTTAGTGGCCTTCTATCCAATTAAAGCCACAAAGACTCGACTTGTCCCGAGTTGTTCATCAGTTGCGCTGTGAAGATCAGCTTCGACTTGCCTGTTACAATGTCACAAGTATGAAACCAGATAGCGAAGCAGTCCTTCATCTAACTTGCATTCCTTTTTTCTGAGTTCCAACTGTTAAAATGATTGTTTGCTGAAAGAAAGGATGTTAACATCCGCCAAAAAGAGTACTGTGGCAATACTTTTTTTTCTATTTTGAGTCTTCCAGTCTAGTTACCTCTTTTCTTTCTGGCAGAAATCTGTATCTATATATCAGAGAGAGGCATGAAAATTGAAGATAGGAGCCCTGCACCCTGTCATTACAATAATACTTCATATAAGAGCTTAGTCGGTGGGTATCTACAGTAGAGGGAGCAATCACAGTTGAGCTCACCAACCTTCTCCAAAGCTAATAATTATACATCCACACTTGAATCTGAAGACGCTAGTAAGAATCCAGGCTAATTTTCCTTTCTTCATTCTAGGAATGCCACCTAACCACAGTAGAATAGTTAACTCATCACAGTACGATACAAAACAGCTTTTCTTTTTAAATATAGTTTCAACTGTAGTTGTCAGGTGTAATAATCCTTGTTAGTTGCTATCTATGCATATCCAACAAAAGATTTACTAATAGGACATCCAGAAGTTTGAAATAAATTGTTCAACTGTCAAACATAATTGCAATCCATGGTGAAGCTGTAAAATGATAAATTCACAGAGGAATTAAAATGAATTATAAAAACAATGAATAATCTGCTTCTTTTCTTCTGATGGGATTTTCTTCAAATTGTAATGGTAGTTATGCAACAATAAAAGTTGTACTCACCCAAGTAATAATCTGTCAAGGTGATCCCTCGATAGGGGACAAAACTACACTGGTGAAGGCATTTATATTCTGTGAGGGACGCTAAATTCTAGGACTAAGTTGTTCCAAATTCATAATGTTTGTCAAACAATACTGTTTAAAAACACATTAAAACACTATGCTGGATGTCAATGTGTGAAGCTGATATCACTTTGGTCAAGGACAAAGCCAGAACCTTGGCAGTCCAGCCTTCAATTGCCTTAATAGGAAGCTTGCTCTTTAGGCAACAGCAGACTAATGGATATCAATTGTTATCTGTAAACTGTGTTGAAATAGACTGGCCTATTTCTTCCTCCCTGCTGATGATGAATTGATTCATAGAGGTGAGTCCAGATTATCAATAAGCAAGAGAATGAAATATACTTTGATATCAAACTGTACTTGTGCTTTGATTGTAACATTAGACTCATTTTCTGAAATGCTGCATTCTGCATCTATTAAATGCACATTTAAAAGTTGAACATTTAGTCAAACATATCCAATGTATCATAAAAATATTGTATTATTAATTCATTCATGCTGCAGCATTCTCACCATAAATAAAACAGTTGATCTTATTGGAAACTGCATAGAAACCATTCACCATTTATTAAGAAGAGCCTTCATCACCACTTTTACCACAAGCTTCTGGAAACACCTCTTGTGGAAATGCTATTCAAAGTCAGAAAAGTTAGCCACAAAGGAAAACTCTTAAAGTACAGGTTGTCTTCCTATAATGCACATTTCGTAAATGCAATTTGACTGTAATGCGATTGGTGACTTGGGGAACGATTTTTATAAAGTATGAGCTCCCATTGGCTTTTACACGATTCCACCCTTGGTTACCTTCAGTCAACTTCAGGATGTTTACTTCAGGTCAAGTTAAAGAGGTTGGATGACTTTATTGTTAATGTTTTCAAGGATGTTGTTAGAAATTATTGCAGGAAAAAAGATTTGGATTTCAAGATTCTCATCATTCTGGACAATGCACCAAGCCATCCTCCCACCATTGCTGAGCTTTCTGAAAACATCAAAGTGCTATTTCTACCAATGAAAATAACCTCTCTGATTCAACCCACAGACCAGGGTACAATGGCAGCTTTTAAAGCTTATTATTTCAGGCGCATATTGGGAAGCTGATTGCAGCTACTGAGGTGGATAATCCGGATAGCGTTCTTCAATTTTGGAAGAGCTTTAACATTATTGACATCATTGTGGAGGCCTGGGGTGACGTCAGTAAGGACTGCTTGCAGGCAGTTTGGTGAAAACTTCTCCAAGATTTTCTTTATGATTTCAAAGGCGTTGAAATATCAGAGGAGCTTCGAGCAATCAAAGAACATTGTGTCGCTCTTGCAAAGCAAGTTGGGATTTGAAGAAGCAGAGACTGATCTACAACAATTCCTTGCTGCGGGGGAAATTGAAGTTTGAGATGAAGAAGAAAAGGTCCAGGTTGCACACCACAAGAACTTACCACTTCTCTTTTGTCTTCTATCTGAGGGAAGATGAGAAGTAGTTGCAGCTCTTAGAAGACAATGACTACAATGCCGAACGCAGCAGGAGAGTAATTTGTGGCATAAAGTTTTATCTGGCACCCTACGAACAACTTTTTCATGAAAGAAGAAAAATGGCAAAGCAGCAAAAAAAAACTAGATGCCTATTTTAAGCCAACCCTCATGAAACAGTCTGAGGACAATAAACCAAAGTCATCCACTTCTGGACGAAATATTCTCTTTCATCATAACCGTGCACCCAGCACTGCACCTGAAAGTGGCGATGATGCTGATGATGACCCTCAGCCTCTGTCTTAATTCAGTACTGTAACTCAGCAAATTCAGAAACCCCTTGAAGTTAAATTTATGGCATTATTTCATTAAAATGTACAATTTTACCTTTTACTTAGTCTGTGCTATCAGTTGTATCAGGCGAACTACAATTTTTGTTCTAATTTTTACTAATATTTGTGGTGGTTTGCCCCAACCCTGTTTTTTTTTTCAATTGTTCCATTTCCTATAACACGAGGTCTCACAAGAACACATCTACCGCGTTATAGCAGAGCAAACTGTATCTGATGTTTACGTATTGCTGCATAAACTTCAACATTTTCCCTTCTAATTGCAGTGTAAAAGATATTAAAGATACAGTTAACAATGTAATAACATTTCTGGGGCATGGTGTGCCACACCATGAACAACATCATTTCTCCAATGTAATGAAATAAAATATAATTTCATTTAAGCCTAATCATAATAAATTTCACAGAACATAAATTTTAGGATGCTAAAGATATCAGCTGGCAAGCAATACTCATTAAAAATGTTTTCTTCACATTTTCCCCTCCCCATTTTGAAAGAGATGAGTCCAAAGGGTTCCACAAGAGCAGACTTCTCTTTGCCCTTAGCAACTTGTCCAAGTGACTATTATTTCTGCATGTATTTTAACAGTGAATGCTGGTCGAGTATTCAATCATGAGATGTACCAACGCAGATCTTAATCTTACTTAAAATCCAGCCACATACAATCCCAGAGGTTTGAGTTCCTACATCTAAGCAAGGCTGTTGCAGTTACCAGCAGCACAATTCAGCATAGATTAGGGATGGTTTTCAGTTTCCTTGTCTCAGGTGCTCAATGTGCCACTGACAGAGCCTGACAATGTTGTTTTTAACGTAAGGTAAACTGGCCCCAAGCAAATGTTCAAACAAAACTACTACAATTAAGACAATTAGAAATAAACTTATCAAGACCAGAATTCGATTCTATTTACAGTTTGCGGGATGCAAAATTAGACATTGAAGGTATGCTTTGTGAAAATGAATAATTTTCTAAGAATGCACAATGTAATCTACATTTTAGACAGTGATATATGAAATAATGTTTTCTTACAATAGTACATGGTAGGATTATGAAAGTATTTAAACTCAGTCATTAATAAAATTCAGTTGCTTCTCATGACAATTGAAAATAAAACAATGACATATTTAACAACAATTGAGTTTTATTTCTGAAGAAGTCACATCAGACTCGAAACATTAACTCTGCTTCTGTCTCCACAAATACTGCCAGACTAGCTGAATTTTTTTCAGCCCTCACTGTTTATTTCAAATCTCCAGAATTGACTTTTTTTTTTGCTTTTAAAAAGTTTCATCCTCCTCTAACATATATATCATTAGGTTCAACAGTACAAGTTTTGGAGACAATTATTAGCCTTTTTTTACTGCCATAATAGAAGCACTATAATATTTCAGTTTGAAACAAGGAAGTGCTCGATTATGAAACATAGTAATTTCTGAATGCAGAGTACTGAGTAATTATTATAGGATTTCCCAAAGATATAATCTATATATAAAGTGATTAGCATCTTTCCATAGATCAGAGGAATTATTCAGTCTATTAGTCCAATATCAAAATTACACTTAAAGACCTCTTTTTTTTGTTTTAAAACTCTGATTGAGCATGGCATAATTATGTGATTCTACAACTCCCACTAAATTTCTACCAATAGTGATAAGGGCCTGGATGTTTTGTCAGTGTAATTTACCCTTAGTTAACCAAAACAGTGCAAAAGATTGCGGAATATCAAGCACAATTGCATTTGTGTAAACAGCTTCTGCAACATTTTTCAACAGTTTAAAAATGATTGCATCAGAAGCCAACCTTGTCCTCAAAACTGGCCATGCTTTTAAACTGAATTTATCAAAATTGCTACTTTCTGCTAAAAAATATTAGTTTCCAAACTTTCAAGGAGGTTCTGGAAATTAAGCTTTTAAGCTTCTGACTAGAAATCCACCTTTTTAAGTTGACGAGATACTGATTACTGTAGACATTATTGCTAACAAATTATTCTGTATATTTTAAACCGTTACCAGGTATTTAAAATTGGATTATTTAAAAGTTATGGCTAAACATTGATGAAAAATTATGATTATTTGTGATTAGCACATATCCATCTGTATTAAATCAACTTAAACCAAGTTACCACTCAAATAATGAAACAATGGTTTTAAAGCAACTTTTTAAAAATAAAACTAAATACTTCCCAATTGTGCTGTTTCATGGTAAATTTTACATTTGGGTGACATACAAATAGATTTGATTAGAAACTGGAGAAGAAATTCTCAAAAGTAACACACTGTCGGGCATAATCTGTATCCAAATTAATGACCAAAACCAAGCAGAAATTCTACCATACATACAATTATTGAATTGCAGTCAACACAGATATCAGTGAAAAATATGAAGAATTTTCCTCAACAGTGGTTAGCACTGCAGCCTCACAGTTCCAAGGACCCAGGTTTGATTCCAGCCTCAGACGACTGTGTGGAGTTTGCACATTCTCCCTGTGTCTATGTGGGTTTCCTCCGGGTGTTCCGGTTTCCTCCCACAGTCCAATGATGTGTAGGTTAGGTGAATTGGCCATTGTGTTAGGAGCATTAGTTAGGGGTAAATAACAGCAGGGGAATCGGTCTGGGTGTGTTACTCTTCAGAGGGTCTGTGTGGACTGGTTGGGCCAAATGGCCTGTTTCCATACTGTAGGGAGTCTAATCTAATCTCAAAAAAATTACTGGAATTAAAACATTAATAAAGATTTACTTGTAATCCAAAACAGTGTTAAAACCAACATTTATGTTCATATGAGTAAACATTAAAGCATTTACAGATATTTTTACACTCTGATTTGCAAGAATGTTATATTACATCGCCAATAATATGCATGGACACACATCCAAAAATTATCTCCCACATCCTTAACACTTAGGCACTTCTCACCCATTTTTTTCCTTTTCTGGAAGTGTTACTGCATTTAATATCACTATAAGTGAACCTACTGAGCCCTCTAATTGGGAGAAATTTAAACAATCCTTGTCCTAATCATGCATAGTGCTGCATGTCACTGCTCCAATGTATTCTGCCAATATTAGCAAACAATATTAGCAAAATCCAACATATCATCTACTTTAATTTTTTAGTAAGATCATCTTACTCCCTAAGCTATGCTATCAAAAATATGCTATAATACCTACAAAACAGTGAATTAGTAATTCATAATACTTATTACTTTATTACAGCATTAACTGAAATACTATTATTGTATCTGAATATTATCACTCATTGGGGACAACAATCTTTTTCATTCATGTACTTCATTAGCAACATTAGCATTTAGAAACTTGGAGAGATTTTGCAGAAGGTGGACTTCATCTTGTGTCTTATCCTTCCAAGTTGCACAGGCTATGGGATTGATAGGTGCTACAGAAGGTATAGAAAGTTGCTGCAGTGCTTCCATTGGATGAGTTATGCCACAGACATGGTGCATGAGGGTGTAGGGAATGAAAAACTAAGGTGATGGATTGGGTGATCAAACAAGCTGCTTTGCCTTGGATAGTGCTGAGTTTTATGAATGTACTTGGAGCTGTAATCACCCAGGCAAGTGGAACATATTCCATCACTCTCCTAACTTGTGACTCTGAGGAAGATTTGGTGAGTTAGGAGGTAAGTTAGTTCCTGCAGAATGTCAAGACACAGACTTATTTTTGTAACTACAGTACTCACATTGCTCATCCTGTAAAGTTTCTAGTCAACGATGACCCTTAGTATATTGATGATTGGGAATTCAACAATGTCAAACCATTGAATGTAAAGGGCAAGTTGACTCTCTCTTGAAGATGGTCATTGCTTGGTATTTGCACAGCACCAATGCTAGTTGCCATTTATCATTGTTATTCAGGTATTGTTTCATGCTAGCATGGACTGCTTCTTATTGTCTGTGGTGTTCTGAATGGAACTAAACACTACGCTGATATTAGGAAATACATCTGACCTAATGATGGAAGGCCATTGATTAAGATTATGAAATTGCCTGGCATAGAACATTGCTGCAGTAAAGTTTCAAAGTAATTTTCACAGATTGAGAAGACTAGCTTCTAACAACTTCAACTATCTTCTTTTATATTGAGGATGACTCTAACTAGTAGAGTTTTACTCTAATTTCCATTGAATACAATTCATTGGAATAAAGTTCATTGGGACCATACTTAACCAAATGCTGCCTTGACACCAGGGGAAATGACTCTTATATCGCCAATGAAAATCAGCTCTTCTGTCCAGTTTGGACTAAAATTGAAATTAGACCAGGATTGAGTGGACCTGACAGAAACCAAACTAAGTATTCTTTTAATAAAGGTCAATTGATTGTCAACAATCTTTTCCACCATTTTGCTGATAGCTGAGAATAGGCAGATGAGGTGGTAATTAGTCGAGTTAGGTTAATTTAATATTGCTTTTGCAAACAGATAGAAGTTAGCTAATTTTTTTTGTCATTAGGTAGATACCAATGTCAAACAGTACTGGAAGAGCTTGGCTAGAGGCATAGCTAGCTGTGGAATTACTACATTGAGCCAGAAAATCAAGAAGACCAATAGTCGTTGAAATATCACAGTCTCTAGACAGTCTTTGCTGTTTCTAGCTGTCCTGTGGTATGAAATGAATTATTGAAAATCAACTTTTGATAAAGGTGGGATTCGAAGGAGTTGGGAAAGTTGGATCATCCATTCAGCATTTCTGGCTAAAGATGAATGCAAACTTCGCAGTTTCGTTTATTGCATTGCTGTGTTAGGCCTTGGCATCATAATGAGTGTGAATATTCATACAATCTCCACTTTCTGTTAATTATTTAATCATTCAGTGCCAATTCATGACTAGATGTGGCAGAATTGCAAAGCTTTGCTCTGATCTACTGATTTGATGGTTGTGCAATCACTGAACTAAGAAAAAGCATGTTGCTTCTATAGCTTAACACTTACGTAATGCTTCGCTAGATCTGAACCTCAACTTTAAGAATACTGAGTGCCATCTCTGACATAATCTTCTACACTCATTGTTGAATGAAGGTTTGTCTCCTTGCTTGCCAGTACTGCTGAAGTAAGGGATATCCTGGGCTTAGAAATTGCTGTGAAGCATAATTGCCTTATGGTTAATAGTTCTGTTTCATATCTATTCTATTTAGTATAATGTTAGTGTCAAACAACACAATGAAGAGTGCCTGCAGTGTGAAAATGGAACTTGGACTCAACAAGGATTGCAAAGTGGTCACTCCTGTCACAACTATAATGGATAGATGCATCTGCAACATGTAGATCAATGAGGACAAGGTTAAGTCAATTTTCTTCCCTTGTTCTGGTTCTCACCAATTGCCACAGATCCAATTTTTGCCCTCAAACTCAGCCAGCTTGGTCAGTAGCACTACTGAGCCACCCTTGATGATGGACTTTGACATCCTTGTTACGCTACTTCTTTCTTGTCATCAGCACTTCTTCAAAGTTGTTGGCAACATAATGGAACATTGATTCAACGGCTGAGGGACAGAAATAGGTGGTAATCGGCAGTTTGCCTTGTCCATTTTTGATATGATACATTGGAACTTCATAAGGTACACAGCTACACTGGGGAGTCCCCACCCTCACTATGTCTACCATTGGGCCACCAGTTGCAGTGAGTCTGTAGTGTTGATAGGACAGGATAGACCCAGTGATCAGAGGAATCTGAGACATTGTCTGAAAGTTATGTCATTCTGAGTATGACTATGCCAGACTGTTAAGGTAAAAACAATGACTGCAGATGCTGGAAACCAGATTCTAGATTAGAGTGGTGCTGCAAAAGCACAGCAGGTCAGGCAGCATCCGAGGAGCAGGAAAATCGACGTTTCGGGCAAAAGCCCTTCATCAGGAATAGAGCTAGAGTGCCTGCAGGGTGGAGAGATAAATGAGAGGAGGGTGGGGTGGGGAGAAAGTAGCATAGACTACAATAGGTGAATGGGGGTGGGGATGGAGGTGATAGGCGGAAGATGAGGCATTCTTCCTCCAGGCGTCAGGTGGTGAGGGAGCAGCGGTGAAGTAGGCCCAGGACTTCCATGTCATCGGCGGAGTGTGAGGGGAAGTTGAAATGTTAGGCCACAAGGCGGTGTGGTTGACTGGTGCGGGTGTCCCAGAGATATTCCCTAAAGCGCTCTGCTAGGAGGCGTCCAGTCTCCCCAATGTAGAGGAGACCGCATCGGGGGCAATGGATACAATAAATGATATTGGTGGATGTGCAGGTAAAACTTTGGATGTGGAAGGCTCCTTTGGGGCCTTGGATGGAGGTGAGGGAGGAGGTGTGGGTGCAGCTTTTGCAATTCCTGTGGTGGCAGGGGAAGATGCCAAAATGGGAGGGTGGGTTGTTGGGGGGCGTGGACCTGGCCAGGGAGTCACGGAGGGAATGGTCTTTGCGGAAAGCGGAAAGGGGTGGGGAGGGAAATATATCCCTGGTGGTGGGATCCATTTGGAGGTGGCGGAAATGTTGGCAGATGATTTGGTTTATGCGAAGGTTGGTAGGGTGGAAGGTGAACACCATGGGGGTTCTGTCCTTGTTACAGTTGGAGGGGTGGGATCTGATGGCGGAGGTGCAGGATGTGGACGAGATGTGTTGGAGGGCAGCTTTAACCACGTGGGAAGGGAAATTGCGATCTCTAAAGAAGGAGGCCATCTGGTGTGTTTTGTGGTGGAACTAGTCCTCCTAGGAGCAGATACAGCGGAGGCAGAGGAATTGGGAATATAGGATGGCAATTTTTCAGGAGGTGGGGTGGGAAGAGGTGTAATTCAGGTAGCTGTGGGAGTCGGTGGGTTTGTAAAAAGTTTTGGTGTCAAGTCGGTCATCATTATTGGAGATGGAGAGGTCCAGGAAGGGGAGGGAGGTGTCAGAGATGGTCCAGGTAAATTTAAGGTCAGGGTAGAATGTGTTGGTGAAGTTGATGAATTGCTCAACCTCCTCGCGGGAGCACGAGGTGGCGTCAATGCAGTCATCAATGTAGCGGAGAAACAGGTGGGGAGTGGTGCCGGCGTAACTACGGAAGATGGACTGTTCTACGTAGCCAACAAAGAGACAGGCATAGTTGGGGCCCATACGGGTGCCCCTGACTACCTTTTTAGTTTGGAGGAAGTGGGAGGATTCGAAAGAGAAATTGTAAAGGGCAAGGACCAGTTCAGCCAAACGAATGAGTGTCGGTGGAAGGGTATTGTTGGGGACATCAGGAGAGGAAAAAACAGAGGGCTTGGAGGCCCTGGTCATGGTGGATGGAGGTGTAGAGGGATTGGAAAGATGAGATGTTGGGGGCCGGGGAAATGGAAGTCTCGGAGGAGGTGGAGGGCATGGGTGGCATCTCGAACTTATGTGGGGAGTTCCTGGACTAGGGGGGATAGGACAGTGTCAATGTAGGTAAAGAGGAGTTCAGTGGGGCAGAGACAATGGGTCAGCCAGGGTGGTCAGGCTTGTGGATCTTGGGAAGGAGGTAGAACTGGGGGTGGGGTCATGGTCGAGGGGGTGGTAGGAGGGGGTGTCTGCGAGTTGGCGTCTGGCTTCAGCTGTATAGAGGTCAGTGCGCCAAACTACCACTGCACCCCCTTTATCTGCTGGTTTGATGGTGAGGTTGGGATTGGAGCAGAGGGAGTGGAGGGCTGCACGTTGTGAGGGTGAGAGGTTGGAGTGGGTGAGGGGGTAGACAGGTTGAAGTGGTTAATGTCCCGGCGGCAGTTGGAAATGAAGAGGTCGAGGGTGGGTAATAGGCCAGCACGGTGTGTCCAGGTGGATGCAGTGTGTTTGAGCCGGGTGAAGGAGTCCTCAGAAGATGGGTGGGAGTCCTGATTGCAAAAGTAAGCTCGGAGGCAGAGGCAGCTGAAGATGTGTTCGACGTCACGGTGTGTATTAAATTCATTGATGCGTGGGCGGAGGGGGGCGAAGGTGAGTCCTTTGCTGAGGACTGATCGTTCTTCCTCAGTGAGGGGGGAGGTCTGGAGGGATGGTGACAACCCGGCAGGGCTGGGAGCTGGGACCCTTTTCCAGCACCACTCTAATCCATACTGTTAAGGAAATCCGGCAGCACCTTTGGAGAGAGAAACACAATGTATGCCAAAATCTTCTGTCCTCTGAATCACTGGACACCGGTCGGATGATGAAAGATGCACATCAAGACCTTGTAGAAGGTTTCTTAGTGTGAACTTACAAGGAAATTACCTGCAAAGCTTAAACTTCTGACAGGCAATTGCCCCTCTGCCCAGGACCCTATGTGAATGTCTCTGATTCTAAGATTACTATAATTACCTGGATGGTTGCCCAGAAAATACTAGACAGCCTAAAACTTGGAAGTCAATTTGGTAGCATTCCGCCGGCATATTTGGAGGTGGAGGGTGATCACATAAAGCAAGTGGCCAGGCTACCATTTTTCCACTGATCCTTGACATTTACGACACGTAGTCAACAATGCATTAGGCAGCCCACCCATCCCTAGCCCTGCTGAGAAAATTAAATGACAATAGAGATATTTGACAAGCTCATTCTGCATCTGTTGCTTTAACATATGCAGTTGGGAGGTGAAAGGAAAGTGCCAACTTTCAGTCCTCAAGAAAAGGGTGACTCACTTTCATCCACACTTTTATTTGTTGGAAGGAAGTGAGGTTTAATTGTCCATCCAGGGCATCTCTGCCCAGAAATGGTTGCACTCCTTCATGCTTCCCCCTCTAAAACTAGACCCATTGCAGCTCACTTGAGTCTCCAATCCCATTCCACTTAAAATGCTCAAACGTTCCTTCAAGACCATGAGATACCTTGTTCCTTCTCAGGTTCTGCCAGTATTCCCAACAGCACTGTTGTGATGGGCCAAATAGCATCCTTCAGTGCCATGACACTGCTATGATTCAGTGTTTCTTTAAATATTTGTTCATAGAATGTGGCATTGCTGGAAAGACCAGTATTTATGATCTTTGAGAAGATGGTGGTGCACTGCCTTCTTGAACTCTCGCATTCAAAGTGGTGTAGATACAGCCAAAGTGCTGTTAGAGAGGGAGCTCCAGGATGTTGACCCAGTGACATGGAAGGAACAGCAAATTAGTTCCAAATCAGGTTGGGTGTGGGTTAAAGAGAAATTGTCAGGTGGTGGTATTTCCATATATCAGCTAACTTTATACCGCTTACCAGGTCAAAGTCAGAGGTTAGGAGGGTTGGTGAATTGCTGCAGTGTATCTTCTATATGATACACACTGTTGCCACAATCCATCCGTAACGGTAGTGAATGGTGAATATGTTTCTTTGATGCAGGTCGTGTCAATTTTATTAAGTGTGGTTGGAGCTGCACTCATTAAGGAAAATGGTGAATATTCCATCATACTCCTGACTTGCGTTTTGTGAATGATTGACACTTCAAAACTTGTCAAGAAGTGAGTTACTGCAGATTTCACAGGCTCTGACCTGTTCTTGTAGCCACAGTTTCTGGTCAATGGTAACCCCTTAAAATGTTGATAGTGGGTGATTCAGTGATTATAACACTATTAAACATCAGTTGGGGGGGGGGGGGGGGGGGAGGAGGGGAAAGAGTGGGGAGAATGGTTGGACTCTTTCTTGTTGGAGAAGATCATTGGCTGGCATTTCTATGATGTAAATTTTATCTGCCAATAATCAGTGTAAGCTGGATGTTATCCATATCTTACTTCATTTCAATATGGACTGCTTCAGTATCTGAGGAGTCACGAATGGTGTTGGACATCATGCAATCATCAGCCAACATTCCCATTTTATGACGGAGGGAAGGTCATCGATGAAGCTGCTAAAGATGAATGGACCTAGGACATGACCCTGAGGAACTCCTGTCGTGATGCCCTGGGACTAACACCTACACCTATTTCCTTTGTGTTAAGTATAGCTCCACCCAGCAGAGAGCTTTCTTCTGATTCCCACTGACATCAGTTTCACTAAGTCTCTTTGATACCATAATTGCTTAAATGCTGCCTTGATGTCAACAGCAGCCGCCCTCACTTCCCCTCTTGAGCTCAGCTTTGTTGATGTTTGAGCATTGTCTACGACCTCTTCCATTGTTTTGCTGCTGATTGAGTGTAAATTGATAGTGGTAACTGGCTGTGTTGCATTTGTCTTTCCTTTTATGGACAGGTCATACCTGGGCAACTCTTCACATTGCTGGCTAGATGCCAGTGTTGTAACTGCACTGGAACAGCTTGGTTAAGGACGTGGTTAGCTCTGGAGCACAGGTTGTTGATACTATTGCTGGACAATTTTATATATTCATTATTCGCAGCTCTCTAGAATAGGGTTTATGATCCCCAAGATGCAAATGTTCCACTCTCAGACAATGAAGGTTGACCCTCTTGGCAGAAGATCACTGTGGGGCAGCTGGATTCCCTATTGGCTCCCAGCCAGAGGCTTTTAGCTCAAGTGGGCGGAGTCATCCAACCCTCCACAATAAAATCCATGTCCTAGTCAAACACCTAGGTAACGCCATAACTGACACCCAGTCATACCCTCCGTCTCTCAATAATTCAAACACCTTCCCACTGCCATTGATCACACCCTCCTTAACCTCACATACATCCATGTGACAGCCTGGCTACAGTCCCTCACTGAAACCACTTGAGTATCCCATGGTTAGTTCTTTCTAACTGGATCCAACTATCTTGTGAAGATCTGACTAACACCAGTCCGCTCACTTGACTAGACCATACCATCTCCCTACCCTGACTAACCATCCAACTTGACTTGAATATCCCCAACCGAACTCCCCAATTCACTAATTTCCTCATCCTTCTAACTTCATACCTAATTCACCCACCTATCCAGCTCACATGCCTATCCTATCTACCCTCCCATCATCCACTTAACAAACATTCATGCATTCCATTAATTAAAAAAAAAGGGCCTTTAAATATTAAAAACAGAGTCACTGCTGTAAAAAGAGGGAGCCTCCACTCTTTCCCCAATTCCACTCAACGTTGACAGAGTTCCTGAGAGCTGCATGGTGTAATCCTTACCAAATTGGCACTATAGACAGCCACTGCTCAGCAGATTCAGGTCAATAAAACAGCTCTTCAATCTTCCATCACAAAACATCTCCCATTAATTCTGCTTCTCTCTCTCCCCTGATAGGAGTATTTTTAGCATGTTCTGTGTTTATGTTAGATTTCCAACAGGCATCTGAAATATTTTGCTTTTGTCTGTCAAGTTGTTGCCTGATCTATAGGTCAGATCTCTTAATTTTGGTACAAGTTCCCATGTATCAGTGAGGAAGTCTTCCTAGGGTCTATTGGGCAAAGTGCACCTTTACTATATCCAAATCAGATGCCCGTGTATAAAAGGTGATTGGTCTGTCCTTTTGTTATGTTTTATCACGAGCAATTTGCATAACTGTGTGGTTTCTTATGTCATACCAGAGCACAGGTAAGAGTTTGCTACAGTGCTGTGGATCTGGAGTCACATATAGGGCAACTAGGTAAGGATGACACAATTCCTTTCGTAAAAGATTGTTATTAGATCAGATGACTCTAAGCAGTAGTGAAAACTGTGCCATTTCCACACCTATCCCAACTTTCAGTTCCACTGACTACAATCCTATTGGAGGTATCAGCATAGATGTTAGGCATCAGTTGTTATATTCTGTTGTCAAAAAGTTATAATTATTTACTTATGATCAGAATCCAAATGAAAGTATGTCATTAGAAGATACAGACCAAACACCTAAGTTTCCAATGGAAAAGTGAAACATAAACTTGAATGACAAAAATGCCAAGGTACAGAAATCTATGCAATGTGAGTCATTGTAAGCCTTGAAGACAGAGATTAATAAGCCAGCTAACGTTTTTAAAATTACTCCCGTCCATACCATTTTTTGTTGTAATCGTAAATACATTTCCCCAACATACTACATGTCTCTTCTGTTCTTGGAATTAATTTTTTCCACTGTTAGTAACAGAATTACACATATCAAATTAATCTTTAGTTACACACTTGCAAATACAAAAAAAGTTAAAACATGGTATGTTCATTGAAAAGAAAACTATTAACTATCTTTTTGTTTAGTAATGTAGTAGCAACAAGGCAAACCAGGGCAGGACTTATACAGATAATGGTAGGGTCCTGGGGAGCAATGCCAAACAGAGACCTAGGGGTGCAGGTACCGGTGCATAGTTCCTTGAAAGTGGAATCACAGGTAGACAAGATGGTGAAGGTGGCTTTTGGCACACTTGCCTTCATCAGTCAGTGCATTGAGAATAGGAGTTGGGATGTCATGTTGTGGCTGTACAGGACATTGGTGAGGCTACCTTTACAAGACTGCATTCAATTCTGGTCTCCCCCCCACCCCCTGCAGAGCAAAGATGTTGTGAAATTTAAAAGGGTTCAGAAAAAGATCTACAAGTTTGTTGCCAGGATTAGAGGGTATGAGCTATTGGAAGAGGCTGAATAGGTTGGGGCCATTGTCGTGGAACATTAGAGGATGCAGGATGACCTTATAGAAGTTTTAAATCATAAGGGGCATGGATTGGGTGAAGCCAAGGTCGTTTTCCCCTAAGAGGAGAAGAGTCCAAATCTAGAGGGCACAGGTTTAAAAGATGAGAGTGGAAAGATTTAAATGGGACCTAGGTGAGGCAACTTTTTCATGCAGAGGGTGGTACGTGTATGGAACAAACTGCCAGAGGAAATGGTGGAGGTTGATATAATTACAACATATAAAAGGCATCTGGATGGGTATATGAATAGGAAGGGTTTAGAGGGACAAGGCCCAAATGCTAGCAAATGGGACTAAATCATATTAGGATATTTGGTTGGCATGGACAACTTGCACTGAAGGGTCTATTTCCATGCTGTATAACACTATAACAAACCAACAGGTGGTGTCGCAGTAAAACCCACATCTTTAAAAGATCAAATATTTACAACATTCAGGGGTTATTTTTAATAATATCGTGTGTGACTGTGGATCAATAATTGCGAATTAAGGTCCAGACTGCAGATATTTTTTTTTAAAAAAGAAGAGGGTGGTTTTACAACAATTGAGGATCAATTTTAGAAACAGAACATATTGTCATTTGCACAAATGCAGAAACATTGAAATTTTTGCTGAAGCAGAATTTGTGCTCCTGAAAGGGAAATTCTATAGAATAAATATTATTGTATAATTAGCAGAGATATCAAAAACAATCTCAATGCATTGATGACTATGTGAATCATTCAAGCACCACCATTTAATCACCCAGTTTTTTTTTCCAAACATGGGGGAAAAGAAAATAACTTAATCAAAAATCTTTTTCGAGTTACCCTTACCTCCAACGCCGCTGTTGGCTTTTTTTTAAGTTCCTCACATTTTCGCAGTTTGCAAATTTGGTGGCCGGTTTTGCGATTTCTACAGCTACTGCATTCCTCACAATTTAATCTTCTTCTGCAGGGCTCACACATGCCACATCTCTTTCTCTTCTTTTTCCCAGAATGAATGGCTGAAGCAAGGTCATTCTGCAATGGATATTCTACCAGACCGGCCATTTGAAGTGCACTATCTGCCATGAATATCCCAGCAGGAGTCATAATAAAAACACCAGGATTCAAGGGAATTCCACCCATGAAGGGTAGATCAACAGGACTGCTGATTGCTTCGGCAGCTGATACCACCTCCATGTCAGAAATCCCAGCTTCTCGCTCACTAGAGAGGAAAATGTGCTCAGGTTCTACCTGCTTTTGAAGGTCTGAAGAAGCAATGTGCACTTCATTCTGTATTTCTGATGAGCTTTCCAGTGACCTGTCAGATTTGTCTAGCAAGTGAGAGACTCTTTTGTGCTTTGAGGTAGTACTGTTTGGAACAACAGTTGATTCTTTTCCATGTACTAAGATACTTCCATTCTGCAATTGCCCAATCATTGAGCTAGTACTGCCAAATGTAGAAAAGCGAGTTGATGTACGAGGTTTCTTTAGAACTTTGCTTAATGGCTCATTTATTATACCACTTCTGCTCCTTTTTTCGAATTCAGCAGTAAGTTCATCATCCTTAGAGTTATCTTTTTCCAAAGGATCTATGGTCTGAGAGATCTGTTGCTCAGTAAGTTTGCCGGCATTAGACATCATTAAAGATTCGGAAGTATTTTGAAAACCAAAATTATGAAGTATCTATGTGAAGCAGCTCTCGGTTACCAAATTCACCTGGAAAAATGTTGCAAATCTTCACTAACTGAACAGCTGATTCGAGAACCTCTGTGAACCTTCTGCAGTTACCCAAAGGACGACGAGGCTCTTTAAATAAAGGAAATAAAAAATAGTTATCCTTGGCCTTACCTTTACAGCAAATCTTAAAAAAAAAACTTTACTAATGTGTCATCTTACTTGTTAGATAAAACAAGACATTACAAAAATAATTTTCCAAATGTTTCATAATTTTGAAATGATATGCAAAGAGATTGCAGAATTTCATGACCATTTTTAACATCCTATAAATTCATATATTTCAGAACTCCTGACACATTTATGCATTTAAATTTTTATAACTTTGCAACAAATGCTGTATGAAATTAGTTTAAAAAATTAAATTACAAATAACTGTGCTACAAACTAAATTTCAAAATCAAAAATTTAAGAAAAGTTTCTGTGAAGATATTCAACTACTATCTCCATTTGTTACCTCAAAGCAACTATTGTAGCACTCATTCGACACTCAATCATTTCATGCTGGAGACACTCGTGAACGCTTGTCACTAGCTACTTGTTTTACTTAAGTGCAGATTTCATAAATACATCTAATCTGAGATCACCAATATAGGGGCTTAGAGAGTCAGGGGGAAATACACTCAATTCTTCAGTCACGAATTCTCAATTTCAGCCATGTTGCTATTTGAGTTACAGGGCACAGCCTAGTTTCTCCCCACAACATGTGGCAATGGAGGCAAATGAAAACTGCATTTTGGAAGTACTTTTTGTTTAACCAGCAACATGTTCACAAATACACTGGTGCTGGCCTTGGAACAGGTCATCTATTTCCTGGCTATAGCTTTGTATGAGCCAGTGACACCAGGAGAAATGGAAGGAAACCAATTCCAAAAGAGGGCTGGAATGTGTTTAATTTCTGGCTGATTTTCTCCTGTTATCTCAATCCTAAATAAAATAAATCATTAATTTTTTTTTGATTAGGACATCCCCAGACCTTAGCATAGAAAAAGAAAACAGGTGGCAGTGAAATCCAACTTTGGCCAGTGGAACACCACAGCTGGTAATGCATTCCCTGTCCATTACACAATCCGAGCTGGCTTTAATGGAAAGCAAAATGGTTGTAATGTATAATGAATCCTGAATTTGGTAACCAATTTGCAGCTCTTCTTAATTCAATTTCAACCTCTTTCTTGTTGTGAACTGCTGGTTTTCAAAGTATCCAGAGACTACTTTCTCTTGATGGACAAACTATTGTCTCACAAAACGAATTTTAGCTTTGGGATTACTTGGTTAGTTTGGAATGCAGAGAGATACCAACAATATGGTTCAATTCCTGTAAGACCTGAGGTCACCATGAGGGTCCCACCTTCGCAATCTCACCTCTTGCTTGGGGCATGGTGACCTTCAGGTTAAAGTCACTGCCAATCATTTTTTTCTCATGAAAAAGCAGCCTCTGGGACTATGGCGACATTCACTTATTTAGCTTTAGTACCACATGAATTGACTAGTTTTTCAGCAGGGATGACAATTCTGCATTATTGTGTCCACAACATACAGAATTACAATACATTAATAGATCAGTGTTTATTATCACACATTCACACTTTATCTTTTTAGTAACTGAATGAGCAGAATCGTTCCTTTTGCTTAAGGGAGGAAAAGATAATTGATTAAAGGAAATTCTGAAAAAGTGCTTGCTGTAATCCCTTATTCTTCAGCATGCTTCACACTGCCAAATCTTAATTTATTTCTGGATTCTGCTTTCAGATTAATTTCTAAATTCTCTCCTATATTCATTTCACTTTCAGGACCTTTCGAAAACCCATTTCTTTAACTCATTTTTCAGTCACTTCTAATATTTCCTTCCCTCTACATTTCAACTTGCATTTCCTTTTATGATTATGTTTCTGTGAAGTACCTTGTATTGTTGTTTCTGCTAAAGACATTGCAAAAACCATATTCTTATTGACAAAGCATGGAGAAAAAATAAACAAGGATGCAACTCCTTTGATCTCCATTACATAATAGCTGGAATTGAAAGCCAATCTCATTAACAGCAGCCATGAAACCACTGCTATTGCTGTAAAGACTTATCTGGTTCATTACTGTCCTTTATGAAATGCAATTTGCTATCCTTACCTGGTCTGACCTATATGTGACTCCAGATCCACAGTAATGGTGCTGACTGTTAAATGTCCTCCAAAATGGCTTACCAAGCCACTCAGTTCAAGGATAATTAGGGGTGAGCAATAAATGCTGGTCTTGCCAGTGACACACCCATACACACACATATCCAATGAAATCAGTCAACATGGAATCCTGATCAGTACAGGAACTACATGAAAGTTAATAAATTTGGACAAGATGTCATATTTCAATTTTTATGTGATATGTTAGAATTTTGAATTTTTCTCCAGTAGAACAGGGTATAAAAAAAAACTAGGGTAGCTTTTTAGCAAGGTTGACAATTCTACATTACTGTATTGAAATCTACAGAATAATATCAGTCAACCAGTGTCTATTTAAAAGGCCTAACAAACATTCACACTATATTTTTAGTAACTGAATGAGAATAATCATTCATTTTGCTTAAGATGAGTTTTATTTTGTTTAAGCAACGAGTAAGTAACAAACAAATGTTACTCAAAATAATCCCAAGTGTCAGTGGTAACTTCCATGCAGTAGGATAACTTCTAAAACGCTGGCAGCTGCATTATTTTTTAAACTTGCAATCTTTCCCATGGGAAGTCTTCATTAAAATTATTATTCTTTCTCCCGAAAATTCATCTGAAGATTGACAAATTTGTAATATGCTAACATATTCAAACAACCTGTCCATGATTTGAATAAAAACAATATATTTTATCTTTAACAGATGAAAAACGTATTTTTAAGATTCAATTACTGCCTTGATAGAGAGTTTTCTGATGACTGTCTGGAAGTTTTTATTTAATGGTTAAACCACAGTTTGGATAATATAATGAATATATTAAAATATGAGGCTGTGGCTCTACAGTTAGGGTATGAAGCTTATATAAACAAATTCAAACATTTAGCAGTTATATAAGTCACTGCACTTTTAAAATTTGCTACACCACTCTTGATGGTTGCAAAATTTCAAAATATATTTCTCTGCACATCAATAATGCTCGAGTGTTCTATTCTGTTCAAATAAAAAGCACTGAATAGGAAAGTAACTGAATAGTGATTGAAACTACTGCCATCAAATGATGTGCTGGTTTTCCATCACCAGCATGTTTCACCCATGCAGTAGGAGGGTGGTCCCCAGAACATTCCTAATCTGGCAATAATTGCAGTTATGCTCATCTGAAAGCTCATTCAGGACAGTTTTCAGATGTTGATAGCAGCTGTCTGCTCGGGCAGACTATGTAAATGAAGCCAGACAAACAGTGGGGAGCCAGTTATAGCAAGCTCTGAGAATCAGGTGAAAGCTGGAATGGTAGAAAGGCAGATTTAGTATTGGCACAGTGCAGGAAGAGTCATCAGAAAGCACTTGGGCAGTGCATGAGATTGTTGCTGGGCTGGAACCACGGTGGCATAAGAGGAGGGGGCAAGGCTTTCAAACATAACTGAGAGGCCACCCAGACAAAAAGAAAACAGCAGCTGCCAAATAGATGTGCCACTCTCTAACTTTGATAAGAAGCAACATCCTCCTGGGCATCATGCAGGTAGATAAGAATGACAGGGGATAGGAAGGCAAAGAGGACCATTCCTCAGCATCAGATAGGAAGTTGAAGACAGAGATACATGCAGAAAACCAAAAAAAAACACAGCACTGCAGGACACTTCAACGCTCCAGGCAGATAGTCACAGAAATGTGTTCCCTTATTGTGGAAAACCTCACACCTAACAGCACTGCTTGCTCTGCACTGGAAGCTGCCAGTCACTGTGGCCAGTAACCTCATCTGGTCTGGCTCCTTCCGAGGATCAGCTGCAGATCTCATAAATGCCCGTTTGTCTTAAGAAATCTGAGCAGTACATACAATTCCAGACAACTGGACCTCAAAACCAAATCGGTCAGTGCGTTCTGTTTCCATCTCTGAATTCCCCCAGATGCAGAACTGTATCAATTGCACCGAAGTAACCATTAAGACACTATCTGAATGTCTGATGAGATTCATCAATAGAAGGTCTTCTACTGTCTCAATGTTGAAGCGGTCTGTGACCACAACAAGAGTTTCCTGTGTCTGAGTGTTCACCTTTCTGACTGCAGCCATGATCACTTCACTCAATGGCAGCCCAAGGTGCTCTAGTTCTTTATTCAACCCCAAAAACACAACTGATAGATTTAGGAGATATCTGTTAAAGAGATGATTACTCACCCCTCTTCGAGAACTCAAAACTGAGATGTTAAAAGTCATCATCTCAAAAGCATTAACCAGTAGGCCATGTGGATTCTAAAGGTGTGGTCTCAGTGCCTGGACTGGTCAGATGGTACCTGACAGTACACTCCTGTAAAGCCCTCATGTACAGTGGTGATTTGCTGAGCTCCCCAAACATAGCTCTCCAGATTGAAGACACTGAAACATTCAAAGGACACAGCTCATTGATGGAAGGATGAGGAGAAGGAAGAAATTTCCTGACTGCACAGGAAAGTAAACAAGGTTTGAAAGTGATATCAGGACAACATTAGCATTCAGGATCATCTGATCCAGGCACATGTCAGCCGAGACCCCTCCAACCCAAACATTGGATGGAACTCACTTTAAGATGCCTATGAGAGCATATCTGCAAGAAACTTTAACTCCTACCAACAATGATTAAAACACATCTGTCCAGAAGTTTCAATGTCACTAATCACAGACCCTTATCCCTCCTTCAACGTAACATCATTAATAAAAGGCTCACACACATTTGGCTTCATGTGTCAATATTTACACATTGTTCAAAAAGGCAAACACTGCACAATAACCCACTTGGTGCTCTGCAATATATACTGGTCTCTGCTTTCAGCACCTTCTCTGCAGTGTTCCCAGTTTTGCATTAGATCTGGTGGGGTCATCCAGCTCACTGATTTTTTCAATTGGCTGAAACACATGTGGCAGTCATTCCCAATGTGGACCTCGCAGTGTGGAAGGAGAATTTGAATGAATGCACTTCTCTTGTGTACTGCACTGACATGACTGCAGGGAGAAGTGGATACTCCATCAGAGGACCCAAGGGGGCCAATGATGATTGTGCCCCATGAGGATGGCACTCTCATTCTCCTCAGTGACAGCCTCAGCTCTTGGCTAGCACTCCAGACTACCACAGAAGAGCACCAGCTGAGGTACAAGTGGCATTTCCTCCAAGTATCTCTCCACCATTAGAACCACAGACCAATCAGAGCCTAAGCATGGCATACGAACATCAATGCACCAGTTCCTGCATGCACTGCACATGCTGCCACACATGATTTCCCCATGAAATTGGTCACTCTTTCCATGAAGAGTTAATACAGTCAAATCCCATTGGCTACAATGGCACACATGAGCTGGATCGATTCCTCAACACTGAGTCCATGTCTGCTCACTGCCATTGGGACGTCTAACCTGTAGGAGTACCTTTCTTACAGCTAATCTAACTGTAGCATCCTTTCCAACTCCCTGTGTCATGCATCTGCATTCAGCTGACCAGAGCTTTGTTTGTCCTCGATCCTCCAAAGGGGGCACTGCCCATTGCTGCCACTTTTACCTTTTCCTGCTCATCCATGAAGTGCTCACTCATCACCCAGCGCCATGTTATGTAATCACATATAAGGACCTCCAAAGAGCCAGAACCTGCACAGGTGGAGGGTGCACTTTTGAGATGAGTTAGTGCTTAGACTGAGCTCTACTCTGGCATTGGCTGTCCCAGACTTGGTGAAGGAGTCTGCTGTGGCACCTCAGGTCAGAACCTACGGGAGACACAAGAAACCATGAGAGCTAGCCTTCAAGAACAGAAGCTCTGCACAGTGCATATTTCCCAATACATACTGTCAGGTGGACAAATGATATAATGCACCACTTAATGAATGCATTGGAATCTGTAATGAGGAAAGCCCTTCTCACCTTCCCCAACTTGTTCTTCGCCAGCAGCCCTAGCATCTCCATTGTTCCCTTTTCCAGTTGACAGCCAGGGAATATTTCTGCCCACCTGGGCCCACTCATGGATATTATGTGCCAATTTTCTCCTATAAAGAACAAAAGAGAAAGAGATAAGGCATTGCTGGCCTCTCTGGCCAATGCCAACAGCTCATACAGATGAGAAGTTGCAAATATCAATGCTGGTAGGATCTCAGCAGCATGAAGGTTCTGAGCTTTGTTTATATGGTAAGGGCTCTTGCACATACCTCCCATGTTCAGGAGCTGCATTAGATCTCAGGCTCCTGACTGTCTACAGGAGGGTGTCTGCAAAGTTTGTCCTGAACGTTCAGTGCCAGAACGAATAAAGATATTGAACCTCTTCCTGCAACTGATTCAGTTCCTGTGCACCACAGATGGTCTGCTAACTGCGGCAGCAGCCTCCATCCGGCCTGCTGGGTCTAAGAGGGCTAATCTCCTCCTACCACCTGCTGCTCCTTCACTGAAGAGATCACATAGGTCTGAAAACATAGAAAATAGGAGCAGCCCTTTGAGCCTGCTCAGCCATTCAGTATGGTATTGGCTGGTCATCCAACTTGGTACCCTTTCCTTGTTTTCTCCTCAATAATCTTGGATCCTTTTAGCCCCAAGAACTATCAATAGTTCCTCTATAACATGCGTTTCATCAGCACAAATTAGCTATAATGTGATACATAAACTGTGGACGTTGTTTGTATAATGCAAATTTTCTGAACAGGTGTACTGGGTTTTCCATAACGCAACCTTCCACAGTGTGATTTCAGTCGTGGTTTCACATAGCATGATTTTCTATAGCAGGAGATTGCAGAGGAACATAACTGTCACATTATAGAAGAATGACCTGTATGCCTAACCCCTTCTGGAAAACAAAATATTTTGGCCTCAACCACCTTCTGTGGCAGAGAATTCTACAGGTTCACCACTCTCTGGGTGAAAAAATATTTCATTCTCAGTCCTAATTAGCTTACAAAAGTATCGTTAAACTATGACCCCTGGTTCCAGACTCCCTGGTCATCGGGAACACACTTCCTGTGCTTACCCTGTCCAGTTCTGTTAGAATTTTAGACGTAGTTATGAAATCACAACTTCCTGTAAATACAGGCCTAACTGATTCAGTCTCTCTTCATATGTCAGTCCTGCTATCCCAAGAAATGGTCTATTGCACTCCCTCCACAGTTAGAACATTTTTTCCTCAGAGAAACAGGCCAAAACTGCACAGTGCTCCAGGTGTAGTTTCACGAAGACCCTGTACAAGACATGCCAGCTCCTGTAGCTGAATTCTCTTGCTATGAAAGCCAACATATCATCTACCTTCTTCACTGCCTGCCACATCTGCAATATTACTTACAGCAACTGATGTACAAAGACACCCAGGTTTCATGGCACCTCCCATTTTCCCAATCTATCGCCATTCTGATAATAATCTGCCTTCCTGTATTTGCTATTGAAGTGGATAATCTCATATTTATCTGCAGTAGACTTCATCTGTCATGCATTTGCCTATTTAGTCGATTTGTCCAAATCACACTGAAGCATCTCTGCATCCTCCTTACAGTTCACCCTCCCACCTTGTATTATGTCATTTACAAAGTTAAGGGTTGTTACATTTAGTTCCTTCATCTAAATCATTACTGTATATTGTGAACTATTGGGGGTCTAATCACTAATTCCTGCAGTACCTCACTAGTCACTGCCTGCCACTCGGAATATTACCAGTTTATTTCCACTCGGTTTCCTCTTTGCCATTAGTTCTCTATCCATTCAGTACACAACCCCCAGTCCCATGTGCTTTAATTTTACATGCTAATGTCTAATGTGGGTTCTTATCAAAAGCCTTCTAAAAGCTCTGAGAAGTCATATCCACTGGTTTCTCCTTCTGCATTAGTTACATCCTTGAACAATTCCAGCACATTTGTCAAACATGATTTCCCTTTCATAAATCCATGCTGAGCCTGTCCAATCCTGTCACCGTATTCCAAGTAGTCTGCTATCAAATCTTTTATAATGAAGTCTAATATTGTCCCCACTACTGATGTCAGATTAACTGGTCTAAAAACTTTGTTTTCCCTCTACCTCCTTCTTTTAAACAGTGGGGTTACATTAACCACTGCGTGATCCATGAAAACTGTTCCAAAGTCTAGAGAATCTTGTGGATGACCATGGATGCAATCTATGTCCACAAAGTGAGGACTAGTTCTAGCTTGAGTTCCAAGTATCCATCAGTGCTGCCCCATTTTAACCCATCAAATAATGGATTGAAATGGCAGCCACAAGGGTAGCTGCTGGAGTGGGTTTAAATAAGGATAGCACTCTTTCAAACTCACTCACACTGTAGCCACTCACATGCCACCAATCCCACTCTCTATAAAATCAGGGGTTTTCACTATCTCCACCCAGAGGCTGGATCAGGTCCAGGTCAGGAAACAATATGATCATACTGAAAGGAAAATCCTGCCTCCATTTGTTCTATTCTTTTTATATGCATAAAGCAACATTCTAATTTTCTGCTTAATTGAGCATTAGGTGAGAAAGTTTTGAGCCACGATAATAATTGTTCCACTTGTCTATTAAGTTGGACCAGAACAATATTTATTTTCTATTAACTTGCATACATATTTCTCTGCTGTGTTCTGGGATTTGCCAGTTTAAATCATGGTGGATTTTTCCTTTTTGTTAACACAGACAATACTCAATTTTCTCTTTAACAGTTCTCTACTGAAGAAGAACAAGCACCAACCTGAACACCAAAGATGTTATTAGCTCCGCCCAAACACTTTAAGAACACATTTCCCTCCATAAAATAAACTATTTTGTGAGTCTTACTGTGAAGTTGGCATGGTTGAGTAAAAGGAACGATTTTCTTCACAAGCTCCACATAAAAATTGCACCATAGTCTCAGTTGGTTAAAGGAGTAAATTGTCTTAAAGAACAGCATTGGTTGAACTAGCCAATCTGTGCCTGATTGGTTACAGGAGGAATCACAATTCAGTTAAGGAGATTAAAGTCAGCAATCAAGAGCAGAAATCTTGCTATCATTTTTCTCTGGTTAAGAATGTGAATGTGGGCATTGATTGAGGTTGGATTCAGGTCTTCTGTAGATGTCCCATGGTGGAACATTCCCTGCAACAACTATAATCTAGGTTTACATTTAAAAAAAAACACACTTAGATAAAGGACTGAGATCTACAGAATCACTCATTGCAGAAATTAATGTCTTCAAAAGAGGAAAAGAGGAATAAATTGTCTACTGTGCTAACAGTATTAACAATGGATAAACGGACAACATATGCAACCTGGACAGCTAATTAGGTATCTACAAACATCAGGAATAGGTTTTTTCTGTAATGTTTAATTACTTCAGTCAGGACAAACAAACAAAGCAAAACTAAGCATATTCTGCAAAAGGTCTTGTGCCTACCATGTACTCAATACACATAATTTTATTTTCTGACTTCAGACAACACACTAAATACATATAAAACAAGTCATGTCATGAGACAAGAAGTGAAGATGCAATAGCCAATGACCCATACAGGTTGGACCAGTGAAAAATAAAAGATTATGAAAAAATCTCTGAGCTGTCACCCAAGTCTTGGCTGAAGAACAGAGGCAACTGACTGAAGAAAATGATTTAACGAATGCAGCCCTTTTTCCTCAGATGTAAATTGGTTTTACATTTTTCCCAACTTCTATTGATTAAAGAAATTATCTGGCAAGATTTGATTTCCATGTTTAATGCAGAAAATCTAGAACTGAATCAAAGTGTAAAGTTATGACAAAAGTAAAAAGACACAATGTTTGAAGTCTGAAATAAGATCAGAAAATGCTCAAATAGTCAGACAATCTGGCAGTATTTGTAGAGGGAGAAACTGAAATAATGGATGCAACTGCCTGCTGCTTTTAGAAGGACAAGTAAGGGAATTTAATTGGTTAGCAGGTAAAAGTTGGGGCAAAGTCTTGCTGTTAAGTTTTCAACAACTTTTAGGCTGGACAGCTTTCCTGATCTTCAAAATTGGGTTGCTGTTTTCCATTTATTAACATATCATTAATACATTGGCAGCCACCTGGGATTACATTTAAGATTGTAATTTTGTCAGGCAAAAATGGAACATATGTGTTAACAGGCCTGACTAATATGATGACATGGGCCTGGAGGGGTAGACTTCTCTCCCCAAGCTGTAGTGAAGACAAACTTCCTCAGCAACTTGGCTCCTTCAGAACCAAGGCACTTCTTTACATAAGCACACACAATGTAGGGGGTGAAGACTCACTGAGTAAACAAGTCTGCTGAAGCGAGGGAGCTACACTGGATGGTACTCTCTCACCTGACCAGGGTAGGCAAGCAGGGCTGAAGTCAAAAAGGAACTCAAATAAAAACATCACCTTAGCATTTCACTACAAGTTTGCATGGACTATCAGGTGTACACCCTCTCAGAGTTGTGTAAAAATAGGAGTTACATACTTACTGATCTCCTCATGTTAAAAGAACAACTGATTCATATATTTAACTAAAATGTTTCCTTGCCTACAAGCTGCACCTTCGCTTTAATTTAAACAGTTATTTTACCAGTGTACAAATATTTTAATGTTGCAATAATCATACATCAGGTCATGTGTTGCTATTTCAACATGTTTATTTCTGTAATAGTATCTTTTCAATTCACAATATTTATAATTACATATTAATTAACAAGTACTAATTACCAAAAAAATCTGTCATATACTTTTGACTGTAAACCATTACCTGCAGGTTACTCCGTTTATGTTGTAAACACAAAGTCAGTATTATATAAATAACTCTAAGCTTAAAAATAACAGCCTAGGATTTTCAATTTCTTCCTCACTAATGAGCTCTATGAATAAACAAAAATGTTGACAGTTTTAAGAGAAACTTTATCTGTGGCACTTGGAATATTGATACATTTCTGAACAGATAGATTGCACTGTTAAAATATACTAATTTTAACAAAATAGTGTTAACAAAGTCATTGTCGTCAATAAGAAAAGGGCAACATGCATGTGATAAATAAATGAGAAAATACTGTATTATCGGCACACTGTTGATAATTCCTAGATTTAATGATTGGAAAAACTGTTTTCTCTTCTACCTTCAAACATTTTCTAAGTAACAATTACAGACATTTAAGGGAATCAAGAGTTAACACTTTTAAAATATTTTTTACCAATAAAAATTCTCTCTACTTTTACCAAAACACTTAAATTAATAATATTCCTAACAAATTCCAGCAAACATTAGGCATTTGAGAAACACAATCAAAATTAATTTCAAATTGTGTCTGTATTTCAAAGTAATCTTCAGTACTTAATAAATGAATAACAGTTCAAATAAAGGCAAGGAGAAAAAAAAAGCTGTTATAATGCTTCTTCTGACAGTGTATTGGGTTTCATACTGAAACTGCTACCACAGTCAAGGAGGGGCGACTGCATCTAGCAAGGGAGGAGGACTATTAGGGAAGTGTACTACTTAAATCATTAGACATGTACCTCTTCCACTAGAGACGTTCTTTATTTTCATTCAGATACTTGATCATACACTTTCCAAAAACGCTTCACAATACAGCTATTTGTCTTCAGCAATATTATCTGCTTGATATCTCTGCCTAAACATATTCCTTGTTTCTTTAAAAATACTCATTTGAAAGGGCCAAAAGTGGAGCCACTAATGTTAAGTGGTAATTAAGTATCCTTGTCATGTAAGGCCCATAACAAATCTCTAGAAATAGGAAAAAAGCCTCATCCAGTATTAGCACTGAACTACCAGAATCATTAGCCCCGAGTCCTGTGAAAAAACATGAGAGGTAAGAGTCCTCCTTACGTTCCTTCTGCTGCAGACCGAACTAATCAGTGGTGGAGATCAGTGAAGGCTGAATCACAGCTATTGGGAGAGACGTCTGTGCAGTCACAGTAAAGTGAAGTGTATATAAAGGATAGATGGTATGTAAAAATCAATGCAAACTAAAAGATTGCAGCAATATATTTTATTTACAAGTATAATTAATTAGACACTATAAATGTGATCTTAATTGATATGAACTAAATACATGTGTGGACTGTTCATCTCCCAGTATAAAAAAAGGTTAAGATTACATTACATGTTTCCAATTGACCAAACAAAACCTTTTATCTTAAAATTAAACTTATAACCCAAAAATCGAATGATTACCCATTCTGGCTAGCCACTCCTTGGAACATTGAAATGTAAGGATTTAGTACAGAGCAAAAGCAGGTTCCACTAATCACACTATATGTAGTTATTCAACAAGCATATGCCCACTACAGAACAGCAGCATAAGGTTCTCCAGATAACTAAAGACCAGACATTGATGCATAGTTTTGAGATGAGTTCTAAAGACTATTATTACTGTTACTGAAATGAACAGGGCATAATCAATTGTCCTGTTGCTTAAAGACAATGGGAATATCTTAGTTTTGGTGGTGAAGGTCAAACTCTTTTTGATTGAAATCGATGGAAGGGAAAATTGGGAATTGCACATATGAAACATTTGATCCACTATTGCCAGGCTTCATTCCCCTCCACAGAGGTGTTGCTTTGTTTTTTTGCCATGTATTCTTTGCCTTTACATGCGAAGGAATTACTCATGTGAGCCAAAATTAACACTTCCAGATGCAAAAATCTGAACTGCAATATATTTTATTGAGATACAAAAACATTCATTACAATTTGTTCCCAAGTTTCTCCCTTCCTGAAGGCAATGGCTCACATTGAGGAGCACATGGGCCCCAACTGTCTTCCGAAACCTCAGCCAAATAAATACTCTTCACCTACCACTAGATGTTGATAAGCCATACTATCACTGGATAAAGGATACCATCAAGTGTGCTTCTATTCCCTCTTGGTATTATCGAATGTTTTATGAAGTACGTAACTATCTGGCAGATAAAGAAATGGGGACTCTCCTTTTTCTCTCTTTTTTTCTCCTTCCCAGAGGACAATAATGACACTCCTACTGGGCCAACTGATAACAACTAAGCAGACCAGCATTCCAGTCATACTTTTCTTGTCTGCTCAATGGACTATGAAGCATAACTACTTTCTCACGCACTGAAGACTGTCATAAATCAGTACTTTATAACATGTTTTCTTTTTTGATGTTACACTATGTAATAACTAATGGTAAATTTTCAACACATATATATGATACCCGGCATGACTTAAAACAGTTATATTTAATATCCTAATTGGTTCTAAAATAATCCAGGTAACTCACCAAAATATGTATTAACATCATCATGTAGGATCTCAATTTTGACTTTTGTATTAACTTTTTTTTTGCTTTATGAACCAGGAAAAATAAGTATTTTTTTTGCACCTAATTACTTGGTAAACCCCTGCACTTTACCAACTGTTCGCACCGACCAACTGTTTCAATGTACCGTGATATCCACCTCATTATCTTGCAGATCTTAACATGTTGCCAATTGTTCGCACCTAACAACTGCTCCATACAATCGTGATTCAAGGACCCAAAAAAGCCACTAAGACCGGTCAGAAATTCTACCCATTTCTGTTTCCAAGAATGAGGTGTTATATAAAATATTGCTCAGAAATATGGGATAAATATCCATTGCATTCTGATCCTATTTTCCTTATTCCAAAATTTTCTTCAAGCGTTTCATGCTAACTTCACATGATCGCTGCTATAGCACTCGATCCACATAAAGGTTGTCCATTAAAAAGGAAGCCGAGAACATTTTGCATAACCACTAGGCAAGCTCTGCTTTGATCCCGCGCACTGTTCATGTTCAGCAAACTACCGGCTAATTTATTTATCCCGTAGAACTGAACCACAACAGCATTCCAACAACTAGTTTCAGAAAGACATGGTGATTCTGGCGAAGAAAATAAAACGAGCACGGAGACTTTTTTCCCCCCATTGACAAAACCCGCAACTTCTTGATTAACACGGATTTGAAAGGAAAGCCTCGCTTAACAGAAGGTGGAGCTGGAAAACACTGCCCTCGATAAACTCTACGGGGGTAGAAAATAAAAGAAAAAAAAGAGACGAAGTGAAAAAGAAGCAGATGCAAACATTGTTTTTTCAAATTGTAAACACACCTTCGTCAGACTAAACGAGTTACAAGCTTAGCAGAGTGCACATTTTCACATCAAATACTTTCTCTTTTTTTTTGCTTAATTTCCAACAATGAGCTGAAACCCGTATGTTTACAGCGACCACCGCCACGATACAACCAATATCCGCTAGAAAACAACTACTTTCCTTCCCCACCGGCCATCCAAAAAATTGCATTTTTTTTTGCCTCTGATCCACCACAGCGCACTAAGATTTCAGCAATGATAACATCTGCATATTTGCAAACACAGGCCTTTTTTTTTATTCCCCCGCACCTACCAAAGGCAGATCCAACAGAGGGAGGGATGTGCTGAAGCAGCCAGTGTCTAACAGCTGCAGCACTGAGGATCAAACAAACCCAGAGACCCAGATCACAATCACACTTTAAAGCAGCAACAACAATCCCGTGCAAAACTCTGCAACAAGGTAACGGTCTTGCAAAAACTCACTCAATAACACAAAGTGAGAAGACTACAACCTTCCGATTCCTGCAAGCCTTCCTCTACATCCCAGATCGCTCTGGAAGTACATGCAAATACATTTCATACAATTTTGGAGCTTGCCACAAAAACCGAAGTGGATCTCCGTGAACCGAAGACCCAACCTTTTGAACTGACACGTAATCCGACGCAGCCAGTGGAAACAATTTTACTCGGTTCGAACCGCGCCTCCAAACATGTAATTCAGTTTTGCAGAATCGCTCAAATGTTTAAACAAAAAAAAAACTAGCGGGAGAAGTTTGTCCAGAAATGAGTTTTTTTTTCCCTGATTTTAAGAAACACCATCTTTGGGAACATTTCATTCCATCAATCTGTTTAGCAGGAAGGCCAGTGAAGCATTCCCAGTGTGTGGAAAGCGTGGCTCGGAGTTCAGGAGAACAGTTGAAGCGTTTCTGATCCTTAATGCAGATTACCAGTCCACCTTTTCGATGTGCTTCTCCTCGCATTTGGCACACTGCCAAGTGAAGTGTGTGGAAACGACGCTGCCAGAGCGGCAGAGATTTTCTTTAATTTCATTTCTCCCCATCCTGGCGAGCCGGAGACACGCTGACATTGGTTGGAAACTGGAGCAGCTCGTCAGGGACAATCAATGAGCATCGATCGGGCTGAGCCTCTGCAATGAGCAAACAACACATCAACACACAGCCACCACACACTGACTGCCTTCATCTTTCGTTTCACAGTCGGACTGTCGAAGCCTTTTTTTCTCCCTCACACAGACGCGCTCTGCATTCTCACTTCAGGCAGTCTCCATATTTTCCGTGATGAAGTCCAGTTGCACACAGTTTATTTTAAGATATCCCCTCATGCCCCGTTATTACAGGGGGCTTTGTTGTTAGTGACAATATCTGAATGAACAGTCGATTCGGAATTTACAATCACGTGCATAGAGGAGAATTAGGCACGGTCATCCTGCTAATGTGGGCACATTGATTCAACAAAGCTTGAACAGTATTGTTAATATTACAACTAATGGCAGGAAACCATGGGCTAAAGTTTTACCCACTTCATTTTACTTGAAGAAAATAATTCGTTAACATTTTTTAAAAAATGATTCTCATATTTTGTTGAGGTGTTTGGTAAGGTCACCATGGTCCATTGATTTTCCCATGACATTCTGGATAACCGCTCTGTGTTCTGGATAATCATTGCTTCAAGGTGTCAGCAAATGTAATATATAACCAGGCTGAATGAGGCTTCTTGAATATTGCTGTTGGGTGATTTGACCTGCTGAAGGGCTTTTTGTCACTCAATTAAGATATTACAATTTTCCATACCAATGGAATTCTCTTCCATAATTTTCAGTTCAAAAGAAAATTTATGATAGTGCTTTGTTTTCCCTTTGCAATCATTTGGGCAAATGAATACTTAGTGGGGTTAGGGCGTTGGATAGTTATTTTCTAATCTCAGAGAATCTGAGGGATATGTAGGAGCACTGGTTAACAAAATATATTCGTTTAATCCTTGATGCTAACATAAAAATCGAAATATTTAACCTGATACAAATTAAGAGTTTACAAAGTACTTACTAATGCCATGTGTTCTTTGTGCAGAATATGGCAAAATGCACTCTGGAAATGTTTCCCGCACAAAGTACCTATATACTTTATGAGAAACCCACCTTATTTATGCCACAGGAATATGTTTATCCTGCTCACCGGAAAGCACTTCAAATGCTCAGCAAGTATAAAAATTGACACAGCGTGAAAGTTCCATTCCATTATGTTGGATCTTTATTCTATGAGTGGATTTGTTTTGTACTTCATATTTATATTTCTCATTCATTTTGTGCTCTTTGCTGTTTAGTTATTTCCACCACATTATTAAACGCACAATTTCCTATAGTTAAGCACCATTGGCTGGCATTGCAAATTTTCCTTCCAATTTGAAGATGTATTTGCCCATTTTTGGACAAGTTGGAGGGAAAGGTATGCACATATAACATGCCAGGCAAATGTGTTTTCAATTTAGATATTCGCTTAAGACTCACCTTTATACCTCCAGAGTTTTGAC
Source organism: Chiloscyllium plagiosum (assembly GCF_004010195.1). NCBI lineage: Eukaryota > Metazoa > Chordata > Chondrichthyes > Orectolobiformes > Hemiscylliidae > Chiloscyllium > Chiloscyllium plagiosum. The sequence goes on from NC_057723.1 coordinate 40,836,175, forward strand.
ATCCTGGAATAAATAGGGGATGTGTATCAGTGGATGTGTACTGAGGCAAAGAATTGTCCCTATTTATGTTCAAACACATTTGTAATGGCAATGATTACTTATCGAAACTGCCGCTGAACTTTACATAGCCCTTGTTCATTCTGTAAATCACTCGTGGACAAAGATTACTATCTAGTTCAGAAAATAAAAGTGGACTGAACGTTCATGCCACTCTAAGGCAGTATCGCAAAATCTCTGCAAGATCTTCAGGGTTGCAGTGCACAGTTGAGTCATTCAGGTACAAATACCTTAGTGGATAGTTACATTTGGTGAAAATGTGAATATGCTGAGAAGGTAGTTTCAATTCAGCAATTCAAACTGGGCTGGCAGGTTGTTTGCATGTGATCTCCTTGAGAGAGAAAAGTTACCTATTAACATATGGTAACTGCTTGATTAGAATAATATTTCAATTTTGTTTTAACAAAATATCCTCAAGTTTTGAAGGCTTCCCAAGACACTGAAGACAAGATGAGAGCACTGGCAAGTAGTGTATAGGGGCCAATCAATCTCAAAAATATAACACTACATGCATAGACTCACAGCTGTGTTCTTACTATATAGTAGGAAAATCTTCATCCAATTAAGGAATTTGCAGGCCTACATGAACACAGTGAGGCGATATGCCTGATTAGATGCTCTACAGAGACCTGGCATGAATTCAATGGACTGAATAGGCTCCTTCTGGTGTTGTGTGGTATGAACTTAATTAATGGGGCAAGCTGATACCAGAATCTTGATAGAGCAAGCCATTGGCACTCTGAAGTAAAAATTTAGATTCTTGGAATGAACTGAGGGTATACCATAGGACAGATTGACTAAAGTGTCCAAATTGATTGTTATGCTTGCTGTAAATGAGGTCTTGCCATGACATTGGTAGAAAAAGCCACAAGCAGAATCAGCCTAAGGCAGCAGCCAACAGAGGCAGGAGGAAAGGTAAGCGGCAGAGGGAGAGTGGGGAAACAACAAAAGTGGTGGAGGAGGGGATCAGGCAGGGGTTGCGGATTCCTCCATAGTTGGACAGTTGTCTCCAAACTTATTGAAAAGTCACTGCTGATGCTGACCTACCAACTTGAGGGCAAGTCTGTGACCTCAAAAGCTCTGGGGTCAACAGCTGCTAAAGCCCTTAAGCTAATTCTCTGTCCAAAAGACTTCACCTTTTAATTCCCCTTGCTCCTCTCAGTTGTACTTTACCAGCTGCAACACACAAAGTGCTCCTCCCTTCCCAGTTAAAGATAATCAAACAGTGTGATGAGGTATGTTACTGATACTATCTATTTGGCTTATCTCCTCCTTCAGTAAAGTTGTTGTATTACAGTTTCTATTTGTATGTTACAAAATGAATGAGCAAATGAATAAAGAAGTAAAGAATGAAAACAAAAGGAAGGTAATTACCATAATTGTGAAGGGTCATTCCAGTCTCTTGGTCCCCACTCATTGTGCCTTCATACCCTATATTGCCAGCAGTCTTCCTTACAAAGGCTTTGACTTTAATATATTACCTACTTGTACACTCACTGTTGCTGCTTATAGCCATATGCATGCAGATAGAGTTATGCATCTGTTGGTATGAAAAAATATGTGTAATCCATTTGCCTATATCAGCACCCACCTTCTACATCTTATGCAAGTGCAAATATGTGGCATTCAGATGACCTGTGTGGGCAGAATTCTTGCCAGATTTTGTGGACCACCTATTGCTTTTTCAGATGCAGTCAAAGGCTGTTGAGTGAAATTCTACATGTATGCTTGTATTTGCCTAAAGCTCAGTGAAACGTTTCACAATGGCAATGTAATTTGGTCCCCTTTGTTCACATTTCTGAATAACAGCTTCTGGGGTAACTTGTTTGCACGTATATTAATTTTGTTCTTTGACAATCTTCCTTTCTGGCAATGAAAGATGATTTATGGAACATTTGGCATGTCACCAGAATATTAATTCAACGTTCCTTCTCTATCACAATGAGTAGAATCAGAATTGAGTTTCCCTGATGGCTAACAGGCTGATGATGCTGCCAGTTACAGCAGTGCACACTAGGAAATTTTATATTTCACCCCTGATTTCATTCAGGTCAATAGCTTGAGTCTTACAATTGACCTTTGTGAACTTGGATTAAGAAAAAAATCAGATCACGATAGAAAATAATAGGAAGTGCATATATGTGAGCATAACATGAGAACAGAATCATACTTTGATTAAAAATATTCCTTGATCAAATTGGCTGTGGTTACTGATTGTCAAGTATCTAATGAATGGCTACTTTGGTAAGGTTCTAGACAGCTTATCTACATTGAGCTGACTTCCGATATGAGTTTTCAGAGAAATAATAGGAACGAGAAAATACTGCTCCTCAGTTTGGTCCTCTGTAGACTAGTTAGCCTATAATTTATATTAGATATTATAAATATAAAACTGTTTTAAAATCTGGCAGCAGGAAAACAAACGGGATGGGCTGGTGGAGTTAAATGTATAGAAGGCAAATTGTCAGCTTTATGAGGTTGGGATGAAAGCAAGGAATTAAGATTGAGGTACATTGAAGGCAGATCAAGCTCACCAACAACAAGCAGTGGGAGCCTATTTTTAATTCATTAACATTTCACATGTGCTCATGAAAACATAATATCACCAGATTACATGGCAACTTTGCAAGTAACTCTCCAGTGAACCAAAAACATGTGCTCTCAGATTCATGATTAGAAGGTGGTGGACAGCAAGTGAAATCGTTTGCCTGGTGGATTTGGATTGAGTAGTAGCTGCTTTTCTTTCATGGGAAGCTTCGTTGGACTTTGGGAGAGGAGATATTGATGCATTGATATTGGCTTTTGGCAGTGAAAGTTTGGTTTGCTGGTAGTGGGCAGATGGGTCATGGCAAATCAGTTGAGGCTGAACCATTGCATGTTTTCATATTAGATATGGTCAGATTCGGTTCTTAGAGGTAAAGGGATAAAAGGATGTGATGAGAAGGTTGGAACAGGATACTAAGTTGGATGATCAATCTTGATCATATTGAATGGCAGAGCAGGCCCAAAAGGCAGAATAGCCTATTCCTGCTTCTATATTATATGTTTCAATGTTTTCTATGGAAGATGAATATCTACAGATGGGAAGTAAAACATGATTGGCAGGATTGAGATCCAGGAGAAAGTGAGGACTGCAGATATTGGAGGTCAGAGTCAAGATTAGAGTGGTGCTGGAAAAGCACAGGCAGCATCCGAGGAGCAGGAAAACCGACATTTCGGACAAAAGCCCTTTATCAGGAATGGGGATCCAGGTTACTCGTGAGTTTCTGAGAGTCGGGGATAGCAGAGGGTAGATCAACGATGATGGAAGTTTATTGATAAAGGATGGCACATCAAGGAAATGGGAAGGAAAGCAAGGCCAAAGTGCTGGACACCAATAGGTAATGTTGAAGGCAACTCTCCAGTGAACTAAAGGGGCTGGAAAGAAACATGAGGGTCAATAAAGAGGCTGTTGTAATGAAATTCAAGGTTGATGAAGGCAAGGTCAAAAATATGTAGAGGAGGGTGCAGACTGATGGCTTCACTCCAGAGTCAATGTGGGAATGCCCAGAGACATAGCGGTGACAACATGAAGATGGCTCTGAAGTACAGGCAAACAGTGGGTGTGTAGGGACCAGGGTGTAGTTGATGCAAAGTATGAGGCTCTCCAAAGGACAAAATGTCTCAGATCAGGAGGGGCACATTATGATTGTGCTTGCCAGACCTTTGTCTTATGTCCACAATTTCCTTTATGCAATCAGGAGTCAGTTACTGAGCATTGCCATTTTATTGAATATACCAGAGATAGAAATAACTGCAAATGTCATGGAGGCTATGTGGTTCAGAATGTCAAGGGATATTGCTACTCACCTTTCTCAGCTGCTTCAGGAGGACCCACCTCTCAGTGGACTGGGAGGTAATCCGATGGCAGTATTTTTAAAAGTCACTGCAGTGGTGAATTTCTACATCACTGGACCACTCCAAGGTTCCACTGGAAACATGGGCACCTCACAGTCAGCCACCCTCAAATACACCAGGAAGGTCACCAAAGTCCATTAGAGGAGTCAATGATTTTGTGTGTTTCATCACAGATCCTGAGAGCCAGACAGCCAAAGCTGGGAGTTTTGCTATCATTGCTGGACCTCCACAGCTATAGGGGACATTTATTTGCCTAAATTCTGGGCTAATAACCCTCTGGCATCATCCATCAGCCTTCATAAACTGAAAAGGCTTTTAGTCTACTCAAAGTGGGGTGGGTATATGAGCACACTAAATAAATCCTTCAGATGTGTACTGACTTTTCAGGAAGCTGTCAATGACTCTTAGATCCTCAATCACTCACAGATATCAGAATTCAAGTGCATTTGTTCCCCTTCAGCAATTTCTAAAGATGAGATTCGACAGCCTGAGCTGGAATTCTCAGGAGGAGTACCGTAGTATCTGCCATAGAGAGTTTCCATTGTGATCTGCTCTACCCTACACAACCCCAACCCCTCAGCAAAGCAATGAGGAATTTCCAGGGAGGGAGCTGGAGGAGCTAAAGGCCTTGATAAATGAAAAAGGGGAAAAGCTTGATGTTGCTGTGAGAATAGATGGTATGGTGAAATCTGGAGATGCCAGGGTGGTGGGATGATGTGCAAAACAGACCCATAACCCCCGAATCAAGAGTGAAACCCTTGAACAAGCTCTTGATTTCCTCCTCAATGTCGCAGTGGAAGTGCCAGAAATTTTGGCACACTCTTTCCACACCAAACTACAATCACATGACTGCTGGAAGGAAAAAATGCTTCAGGTCCTTATACATTTAGCACAATAAATCATTTCAAAACACTCAACAGGAACATCATCAGAAAAATGTTGATACCAAATCAGGTAGGGACTACTCAGAAAAAATGAACGTATGTTTGGTTATAGAGGCTGGTGTTAAGCAACGACCTAAAGAAGGAAAATAAGATTGAGGTTTGGGGGGGTGTAGATGTTTCACAGTTTGGGACTGAGACAACTGAAGGAATGGACACTGATGCTGGATCAAAGGAAGCTGGAGAAAACTAGCACAAAAAGAAACAAGAATTGGAGATACACAGAGCTCTTGGAAAGCAGTAGCAAGAGTATAAATTACAGTGGAGAAACATGCTGGATGTATTTAAACATAAGAATGAGAATTTTAAATATACAGTATTTAAAAAATTGAATGGTAATATAGGTCATTGACCACAAGGGTAATTGTAAATAGAAACCGCTGCAACTTCAGAAGTGCAGGCTGAGTCTTGGATGAGCACATATTTTTGGAAGGTACAAGATGAGAACCTAGTCATGAAAGCATTTGAATAGTTTTTAAAGGTAACAAAGACAAAGATGAGGACCTCTGTGGTAGATAAGTTAAAGTGATGATAGCAGGTTATAACAGGCATAGATAATGCAGATCTTGGTGATGGAGAAGGCTATGTGTTCAGGCATTCTGCTCAAAATAGATATTGAGTTTCTGAATGGAGTAGTCTGATTCAGACTCAGGATGTTTTAAGTGAGGGAAATGTAACAGGTGACCAAGGAATGGAGTTTGTCGCAGAATCTGAACAGAATAGCTTTTGTCTTCTCATATTTAACTGGAGAAAATTTCTGCCACCCCAAATACCAGATAATGGACAACCAGTGTGGCAAATCATAGATAGTGGACATTCCAATCAGGATGGGGTAAGGTAGAAGTGGATGCCACTAGCCCATTTTTTTTATTTATTTAAACCTTCCCACTCTTAAGGAAGAAAGGAATTGGTTACATATTTGAATTGTTTTTCAAATGTTGCTTGACAGACTATGGGGCAAAATACATTGTGCCCACCAGGTGATACCAGTGTGGAATTACTCTACCAGGTTGTAATGGTTTCCAAGTGAAAACTGAAGTGGTAAGAATAATAGGCAGACAGCCTGTTGTAGGTGGTCACCAGCTGCTCCTTCTGCTGCCAACATATAGAATCAGCAGGGTTTCCACTCCAGTCTAGAGATGTGCTGAAATAAAGGCTGAAAGTTCTGGTCTTCTCTCAGCAGTTAGGACCCATCTCATTCTTCATGAAAGAATTTAAATGAGTAAGTGTATGCTTCTATTATAGAGTTTTGCGGATGTGTAAGGCAGCTGAGAAGGAGAAGCGGAGATGATAATATGTACAAGAAGTGCTTTCACTGTGAAATATGAAAGCAATCAACAAATGATTGACTTTTTTTGTGGTAGCTACCAGGCACAGACAGAATTCTGGCTGTGCTTGGTGTACATGCAGCAGCAACAGGCAAGTATGTGATTCAATGAGGAGAGAAGCTGCAACATTCCGTTGAGGTGGAGGCGTACGCCAGAATTCTGCACTTTTTGGTTCTGCCTGATATTACAGCTGGGGAAGCCGATCAATTTGAGGCAGAATTAATGTATATGTTAGAGAATTGAAGAGGATCATTTTGGTGGTCAATGTGAAAATGGCGGACTTGATATTATTAGTTGTCATGAAAACCAGTCCTATGCTGATGTCATGAATGGTTAAAGTATACATTATGAGAAGGTGGCACCTGAAGATTACGTGAAAAAGTGACTGTCAACAACATATTGTAAAGGAAATTACTTGCATTTATATAGCACCTTACATAACCTCACAACATCCCAAAGTGCTTTACGGTCAATGAAGTATTTATGAACCATAGTCATTGCTGTATTGCAGGAAACACAATACCAACATGGGCACAGTATGCTCCCACAAACAGCTATGTGATAATGATCAGACAGTCAGCTTTTTAAAGTTGATTGAACATAACTATTGACCAGTGATAGTTCTCAGGCTCTTCTCTGAAATAGTGCCATTGGATCTTTTATGATCACCTGAGAGGGCTTAACACTTTGTTGAAAGGTGGCTCTTCTGACATTGGCACTACTGCATTTCCTCAATACTGCAGATAGGATGTGCTGAAGACCTGGAGAGAGCCTTGAACTCATAACTATCCATTTCAGAGGTCTGAGTATATTACCAGCTCGATGGCTGAATCTACAATGATCTACAATGGTTCGAATAGAACCAGGTCTATCTCAGTGATGGATTGTTTTCAGACAATATTACGTTTAAGTGATTATGATGATAAGCTCATAATTATCGCAGATTTCAAATAACAGTTATGCCAACAAAAAACACTAACATATGGAAAGCTTAAAGAGATATAAAATTTACATAGAAAAAGTGATAAAACCTTTTGCTTTTGGGGCCATGGGGATTTGTATTCTTCCATTCATCAAATTTTGGTTGCAAACACATGCTTCGGTAATTTTTGATGAAACAGTGAACTTTTCACAGGAGTGTTTAGCTGACTATGATAAACATAATTTCATTCCGGTCAAAGAGAAAATATTAGGAACATTCGTGTAGCAATTAAATTCTCTTGCATCTGGAAAGGCTAATAAGGCACTTGATCAGTATAATTTGGCTCCTTAGAACCCATTTTTCCACGTGATGTGGGTGACTGTAGAACTCTGAAATGCTGTTTGCAGCACCCATGTGCACTCTTGGGAAGAACGATAGTGGATCAATATTAATGTGGTCATCATTGTGCACACATAGAAATCTAACAGAAGTACGCAGGATAAATAGATGGCTTGGCATGGCAGACTTTCAGCCTGGCACGGTAGACTCTCGGCCTGGCATGGAGATCTCTCAGCCCGGTGTGGTGGTCTCTCAGCCCAGTGTGGCAAGCTCTCAGCCCGGTGTGGTGGTCTCTCAGCCCAGTGTGGCAATCTCTCAGCCCGGTGTGGTGGTCTCTCAGCCCAGTGTGGCAATCTCTCAGCCAAGCATTGTAGTTTTTCAGCAGTATATAGTGGTCTTTCAACTCAGCGTGGTCTCAGCATGGACTTCCAGTCTCCAGGTAATTCCTTGATGTGCAGTCCCTCCATGGCTAAGCACTTAAGAAAGGCTGCAAAGTTTGCACTTTCAACTTTATTTTGTTATTTTCAACTTAAAACTAAGAAGGTCTGCAATGTGTAACTTTTAACCGTGCTTTATATGTTTTACACTATAGTATAATAACTGCAATGTTTAACATTTAACTTTCTTCTTTCTTCCTACCCTGTTCTTAAGGTTCTGTACCTAATACTTTTACCTAAGATGGGGCCTTGTATGGCAACATTGTACACTTTTCATTGTACTCCTGTACTTTTGTACTTGAGTACACATGACAAGATCAGGTATATTCTAGAACTCTATGAGAAGCTAGGGAAGTAATTGCTGGGCCCCTTGCTGAGATATTTGTACCATCGACAGTCACAGGTGAGGTGGCGGAAGACTGGAGGTTGGCTGACGTGGTGCCACTACTTAAGAAAGCTGTTAAGGACAAGCCAGGGAACTATAGACTGGTGAGCCTGATATTGGTGGTGGGCAAGTTGTTGGACAGAATCCTGAGGGACAGGATTTAAATGAATTTGGAAAGGCAAGGTCTGATTAGGGATAGTCAACATTGTTCTGTGCATGGGAAATCATGTCTCACAAATTTGGTTGAGTTTTTTTTACAGAAGTAACAATGAGGATTGATGAGGACAGAGCGGTGGACGTGATCCATATGGACTTCAGTAAGGTGTTCGACAAGGTTCCCCATGGGAGACTGGTTAGCAAGGTTAGATCTCATGGAATACATGGAGAACTAGCCATTTGGATACAGAACTGGCTCAAAGATAGAAGAGAGAGGGTGGTAGTGCAGGGTTGCCTTTCAGGCTGGAGGCAGAAATGGGTATTGCAGATGCTTGAGATTAGAGTCAAGATTAGAGTGGTGCTAGAAAAGCACAGCAGATCAGGCAGCATCCGAGGACCAGGAAAAATCAACGTTTCTGGCAAAAGCCCTTCATTAGAAAGCCCTTTTTCAGGCTGGAGGCCCGTGACAGTGGAGTGCCACAAGGATCGGTGCTGGATCCACTGCTTTTCATCATTTTTAGAAATTATTTTGATGTGAACATAGGATGTACAGTTAGTAAGTTTGCAGATGACATCAAAATTGGAGATGTCGTGGACAGCGAAGAAGGTTACCTCAGAGTACAATGGGATCTTGATCAGATGGGCCAATGGGCTGTGAAGTGGCAGATGGAGTTTAATTCAGATAAACATGAGGTGCTGCATTTTGGAAAGGCAAGTCAGGGCAGGGCTTATACGCTTAATGGTAAGGTCCTAGGGAGTGTTGTTGAACAAAGAAACCTTGAAATGCAAGTTCATAATTCCTTGAAAGTGGAGTTCCAGCTAGATAGGATAATGAAGAAGGCATTAGCATGCTTGCCTTTGTTGGTCAGAGCACTGTGTATAGGAGTTGGCAGGTCGTGTTGCAATGTACAGGACATTAGTTAGGCCATTTTTGGAATAATGTGTGCAATTCTGGTCTTCCTCCTATAGGAAGGATGTTGTGAAATTGAAAGGGTTCAGAAAAGATGTGCAAGATTGTTGGAGGATTTGAGCTGTAGGGAGAGGCTGAATAGGCTGGGACTGTTTTTCCTCTAGCAGCGGAGGCTGAGGGGTGACCTTATAGAGGTTTATAAAATCATGAGGGGTATGAAAAGGGTAAATAGACGAGGACAGTTCCCTGCGGTGGGGGAGTCCAGAACTAGAGGGCATAAGTTGAGGGTGACAGGGGATAAATTTAAAAGGGATCCAAGGAGCAGAGGGTGATGCTTGTGTGGAATGAGCTGCCAGAGGAAACGGTGGAGGCTGGAACAATTACAACATTTAAAAGGCATCAGGATGGGGACACGAATAGGAAGGATTCAGAGGGATATGGGTCAAGTGCTGGCAAATGGGACTAAATTGGATTAGAATACCCTCCATTTCCAGCAATATTCTGATAAATCTCTTCCAAACCCTCTCCACCTTAATAATATCTTTCCTATAACTGGACATAGTACTCCAGAAGAGGCCTCACCAACATCCTATACAATGTCAACATAACGTCCCAACTCCTATACTCAAAGGCCCCAGCAATGAAAGCAAGCATGCTAATGCCTCTTAATCACCCTATCTATGTGTGATGCAAACTTCAAAGAATTATGCACCTGAACCCCCAGATATAGAAGATGGTATTAGTAATAACATTAGCAAATTTGCTGATGATACTAAGCTGGGTGGCAGGGTGAAATGTGAGGAGGATGTTAGGAGATTACAGGGTGACCTGGACAGGTTAGGTGAGTGGTCAGATGCATGGCAGATGCAGTTTAATGTGGATAAATGTATGGTTATCCACTTTGGTGGCAAGAACAGGAAGGCAGATTACTACCTAAATAGAATCAATTTAGGTAAAGGGGCAGTACAAAGAGATCTGGGTGTTCTTGTACACCAGTCAATGAAGGTAAGCATGCAGGTACAGCAGGTAGTGAAGAAGGCTAATACATTGCTGGCCTTCATAACAAGAGG
>NC_057723.1:40846822-40849464 GCF_004010195.1 Chiloscyllium plagiosum
AGGAAGAGTTGGGTAGAGCTCTCAAGGATAGTGGAATCAAGGGTTATGGAGATAAGGCAGGAACAGGATACTGATTAAGGATGATCAGCCATGATCATATTGAATGGTGGTGCAGGCTCAAAGGGCAGAATGGCCAACTCCTGCACCTATTGTCTATTGTCTATTGTCTCTCTATTCTACAAGGCCCTACATTTAATTGTATAAGTCCTGCCCTTGTCTGTTTTACCAAAATGCATACTTGGCAGTTATCCAAATTAAACTCCATCTGCCACTCTTCAACCCATTGACCCAATTGATCAAGATCTCTTTGTAATCTTAGATAACCATCTTCACTGTCCACTATACCACCAATCTTGGTGTCATTCACAATCTTACTCACCATGCGCTCTATAATCTCATCTTAATTGTTTATAGAAATGTCGAACAAAAATGAACCCAGCATTGATCCCTGTGGAACACCGCTGGTCACAGACCTCCACTCTGAAAATAAATCCTCCACAATTACTCTCTGTTTCCTGCCATTAAGCCATATTTGTATCCATTTGTCAAGCTCACTCTGAATCCCACGTGATCTAACCTTACTAATTAGTCTACTATGTGGAAGCTTGTTACAAAGGGAGCTTCAGGATTTTGATCCTGTGACAATGGTGATCCAGTTCTACAGCAAAATGATGTGTGATTTGGAGATGGTGGTGTTCCCTTGTCCTACTGCTCTTCTAGGTAATAGACTCCACACATTTGAAAGGTGCTGATCCATCCGCCTGGGTAAGTTACTGCCGTGCATCTTGTAGATGATACATACTTCTGCCATTACATTGGTTTTGAAGATAACATATGTTGAAGATGATAGATGGGGTGCCATCCAGCATGGTTGCTACATACTGGATATTTCAGTTTTCATGGGTATTGTTGAAGCTGCATGTGTACAAGCAAGTGGAGATTATTTCACCACACCCTTTGATTTATGCTTTGCAGACAGTGGACGGGCTTTGGGAAGTCAGGAGGTGAGTAACTCACTGCACAATTCTCACCCTCTGACCTGCTCTCATAGCCATAAAAATTATATGGCCATTTCAGTTCAGTGTCTGGTCAATGGTAACTCCAGGAGATCAATAATGGGGGATTCAACAATGCTGATATTCAGCTATTGATTAGATTATCTGTTGTTGGAGGTGTTTACCGTTTGACACTTGTGTAATGTAAATATTACTTACCACATTATCAGCCTAAACCAGAATGTTGCTCAGGTCCTGTCACAATTGGACCTGGACTACTTCAATGGGATGTGTGAAATGTCTCCACTTCAGTAAGGACATCCTCACCAAACTCTTTAAACCAGTCCAACCACAATTGCAACTTGAAAGCTTGTATAAGGACTATACTGCCAGTAGCTGAGGAACTGGCCATACAGTCATAGTCATAGTATCATAGAGATGTACAGCATGGAAACAGACCGTCTGGTCCAACTCATCCATGCCAACTAGATGTCCTATATAAATCTAGTACCATTTGGCATTATTTGGCCCACATCCGTCTAAACCTTTTCTACCATTCAGATGCCTTTTATATGTTGTAATTGTACCAACCTCCACCACTTTCTCTGGCAGCTCATTCTATACATGCTCCACCCTCTGCGTGAAACAGTTGCCACTTAGATGCTTTTTATATTTTTCCCCTCTCACCTTAAACCTATATCCTCTGGTTTGGCACTCTCCAACCCCAGGCAAAAGACCCTGCCCATTTACCCTCTCCATGCCCCTCATGATTTTATAAATTTCTACAAGGACACCCCTGCAACACCTGCAACACTCCAGGGAAAATAGTTGAAAAATGTGGTGCTGGAAAAACACAGCAGGCCAGGCAGCATCCAAGGAGCAGGAGAATCGACGTTTCGGGCATAAGCCCTTCTTCAGGAATGAGGCTGGTGTGCCAAACAGGCTGAGATAAAAGGTAGGGGGGAGGGAATTTGAGGGAGGGGCGCTGGGAATATGATAGGTGGAAGGAGGAGAGGGTGAGGGTGATAGGCCGAAGAGGGGGTGGGCAGAGAGGTGGGAAGAAGATTGCAGGTCAAGAGGGCAGTGCTGAATCCAGGGGTTGGGACTGAGATAAGGTGGGGGGAGGAGAAATGAGAAAGCTGGAGAAATCTACATTCATCCCTTGTGGTTGGAAGATTCCTAGGTGGAAGATGAGGCGCTCTTCCTCCAGGCGTCGTGTGGTCAGGGTCTGGCGATGGAGGAGGCCGCGGAGTGGGAGGGGGAGTTAAAGTGTTCAGCCACGGGGCGGTTGGGTTGGTTGGTGTGGGTGTTCCCTGAAATGTTCCGCAAGTAGGCGGCCTGTCTCCTCAATGTAGAGGAGACCACATCGGGTGCAACGGATACAGTAAATGATGTGCGTGATGGTGCAGGTGAATTTGCGATGGATATGGAAGGATCCATTGGGGCCTTGGAGGGAGGTGAGGGGGGTGGTGTGGGCACAGGTTTTGCACTTCTTGTGGTTGCAGGGGAAGGTGCCAGGAGTGTAGGTTGGGTTAGTGGGGGGTGTGGACCTGACGAGGGAGTTGCGGAGGGAGTGGTCTCTCTGGAATGCTGATAGGGGTGGGGAGGGAAATATATCCCTGGTGGTGGGGTCTGTTTGGAGGTGGC
>NC_057723.1:40850868-40958163 GCF_004010195.1 Chiloscyllium plagiosum
GCTGGAAAAACACAACAGGCCAGGCAGCATCTGAGGAGCAGAAGAATCGACGTTTTGGGCATAAGCTCTTCTTCAGGAAAAGGGCTTATGCCCGAAACGTCGATTCTCCTGCTCCTTGGATGCTGCCTGGCCTGCTGTGTTTTTCCAGCACCACATTTTTCAACTCTGGTACTCCATCATCTGCAGTCCTCACTTTCTCCAGGGAAAATAGCCCCAGTTTATTCAATTTCTCCCTATAGTTCAAACCCTCCAACTTTGGCGACATCCTTTTAAATCTTTTTTGAACTCTTTCAAGTTTCACAACATCCTTCCTATAGGAAGGAGACCAGAATTGCACACAATATTCCAAAAGTGGCCTAACCAATGTCCTGCACAGCTGCAAAATGATCTCACAACTCCTACACTCAATGCTCTGACCAATAAAGGCAAGCATACCAAACACCTTCTTCATGATCCTATCTATCTAGCTCTCTACTTTCAAAGAACTATGAGCCTGCGCTCCAAGGTCTCCTTGTTAAGCAAAATTCCCCAGGACCTTACTGTTAAGTCCTACTCTGGATTGTCTTTCCAAAATGCCACACCTTATTTAACCCTTATTTAACATTGTGACCTGAAGAGTTTCAGGGTTAAGTTTGGAGAAAATCAGAGGTAATATAGAACCTAGAAAATAGGAGCAGGAGTAAGTAGGCCATTTGGCCCTTCAAACTATTACGACCATTCATAGAGTCATAGAGATATACAGCATGGAACACACACCCCGGTCCAACTTGTCCAGATACTCCAAACCAATCGAGTCCCTTCTGCCAGTACCCCTCCCGCTCCTGCTCACACATCCACCAAGATGCCCTTCAAATGCTGCAACTGCATCAGCCTCCACCACCTCGCTGTACCTTGTTCCTGCTTTTGCCCCATACTCTTTGATTGCATTGGCCTTAAGAACTATATCTGATTCCTTCTTGAAAATATTATGTTTTAGCATCAATCCCTTTCTGTGGCAAAGAATTCAACAGGCTCACCATACTTTGGGTGAAGAAATTTCTCCTCATCTCAGCCTGAAATGGCCTACCCATATCTTTAGACTGTGACCTGCTGGATCTGGACTCTCTGGTCATCAAAAACATCTTTCCTGCATTTATGCTGTCTAGTCCTTTTAGAAATTTATAGGTTTCTATGAGATCCCTCTTATTCTTATAAACTCCAGTGAATGTAGTCCCAATGAATCCAATCTCTTTTCATATGTCAGTCCTGCAATCCCAAGAATCAACCTGGTTTACCTCCTTAGCCAGAACATCTTTCCTTCAATAGGGAGACCAAAAATGCATGCAATATTGCAGATGTGATCCCACCAAGGCCGTGTATAATTGCAGCAAGACATCTTTGTTCCTGCACTCGAATCCTCTCACTAGGAAGACCATTTGCCTTCTTCACCGCCTATTATACCTGCAAGTTTACTTTCAGCAAACCACACAATCTAACTGTTCATCTGAAGTAACTGTTAATGGATTGTAATAGGATATAAAAATTGACTAATCTTTTTTTAAACTTAAGGAATATGATAGAAATAGGTAAATGGGGTTAGGTCGCAGATTAGCCATGATCTCATGGAATTGTGGGACAGGTTCACGAGGGGAAAAGGAATGTCTGCTTTTTTGGAGAGCTTGCCCTTTTCCTGCCACCTTTGGAAAAGATCAGCTCAGTACAACCTTTCAGACTCCAGAGGAGATACTGCAGGTAAAGTTGTATATTATACCATGTCAACCATGTAGCTCGTTCCTGACTGCTGCTGACAATATTTGCAGTAACTCACAGTTTGAGTCGAGTGCCATATAAGGGAAGTCACTGAGTTTCTCTATTGATTGAAAGCTGAATATCCTTTAATGCCAGACAAAAGAGATATACAGACATGTGGCTTTGCTAGGATTGGAGCTTCTTATTGATGCAGGGTATCATTGACACATTTATTTTTTAGGAATTGAAACCGTCAATATCCTGGTATGTCACTATATACCAGGAGTCATGTAGGTTAATGTCTGGATCCTGCCATAATCACAATGCCTTTATTCTGTGTTAAGTCCATAATAGTAAAAATTGCATACAGACCTTGACAGCAAACTAAAGTATAGCTATGATGTGACAATAATTGATGACTTCAGCACATAGTCTATTTAGATGTATGCAGCATGTGTATACTGAATACCATACTGCCACACGACATGTCATAATGTAGACTATGGAAACAACACTTCCACTGTATGGGCAACTTGGGATAAGCTCTGCAGTGCTCTCCAGAGCATGTATAAAGATTCAAGGTGGTCTGCGGCATGCTGCACAATTTCATCAGCAGCCCCTAATGCCAGCTGAGTAGCAAAGGTAGGAGGAAGCAGAAGAGGGGAGACAATTTATACATTTCCTCTTTGCTGCCCCCATTGTCCATCATAAATGTTAAAACTCATACAACACCAGGTTATAGACCAACATGTTTATTTGGAAGCACTAGCTTTAAGAGCACTGCTTTTTCATCAGGTGGTTGTGAAGGAGCAGCGCTCCGAAAGCTAGTACTTCTAAATAAACCCATTGGACTATAACCTGGTGTTGTGTGATTTTTAACTTTGTACACTCCAGTCCAACACCGAAACCTCCAAATCATCATAAATATACTTGAGTGCAGTATCTGTTTACATTGTATTTTTCCTCTTCTGCTTTCATAGCAACCACTTAGGCACAATGCAAAAATAAAAGACACCACCCAATAAGATTTCAAACCAAATTGAACTTAGAAATCATGCCATATTATACGCAGAAGCTAACCGATCTTGCTTATCCTTTCCATTGAGCATGTCTTCTATAAGCCTTTGCTGATTCTTGTGCCTCTCTCTTCATTTATCTTAGATGTGTTACAACCCACTGAATCTGCACCAGCTCTTCAAATGAGCACCATGGTTTAATTCTAGTCTCCTGCCTTTCCCCAACACTCTTGTACATTGTTTCTATTCAAATAATCATCCCTTGCCCTCTTGAATGCATAAACTGAACCCTGCCTGTAATACACTTCCAGGCTGACCTAAACAACTCATTAAGTGAAAAAGTAATTTTCTCTCATTACATTCGCTTTTGTTGCAAATCACTTTAAATCTATGCCCTTTCAATCTTCTTCCTTTTACAATTATAATAGTTTCTCCTTATCTACTCCGACCTGCTCCCCCATTATTTTTAGAACTTTTATCAGGGCTCCTCTTACTTTCTTCTCTGGAAGGAGAACAGTCCAAACATTTCCAACTGATCCTCACAAATGTAGTTTCTCATTCCTGGCACCATTTTTCCAAATCTCTTCTGCACTCTTTGCAATATATTATCCTTCCAATTGTATGGTATCCAGAACTATACACAATATCTACCTGAGGTCTAACAAGCATTCATATCGCCTTCATGCTCTTGTATTCTATGCCCTGATTTTTAAAAAGCCCAGGGTATTGTATGCTTTATTAATTGCTCCCTCCACTTGTCCTGGTCACTTCAGTGATATGTGCAGAAAAAACACCCCGGTCCCTCTGCTTCTGTACTCTGTTTAGAATTGTAGCTCTTATTTTATTTTGTCTATCCATTTTCTTACTACCAAAATATACCAGATCAAACTTATTTGCATCAAACTGCAACTGCCTCCTATTAACCCATTCCACCAACTTGTCTATGCCCTTTTGAAGTTCGACTCTGTCCATGAAAATTTACAATGCTTCCATGTTTTGTATCATCTGCAAACTTTGAAGCTGTCTCCTGCACATCAAGATCTAGATCATTCATATACATCAGGAAAAGCAAGAGATCTAATACCAACCCTAGGAAATTGCCTCAACAATTCTTTGTTGGAGGGCAGATTGCTGAACTGTAAGCCCTTTTGCACACTATAATCCTTGAACATTGCTCTTTGACATTGCATGCAGACTTTTTGATAAGCTTCCCAAGAAATTTGATGTTCATAATGATCAGAATTCTTCTGTGGGCTCCATCATTAAAATATTTACCTGGTTTTTAAGAACAGAATTCACATGCAACCTCGCTCTCTGGTGAACTGGCACCTTTCCCTCTGTCTGGTCTGCAGGCCACACATACCGGGTGTCCCATGGAGTGTGAAATTATACACAGTATGTGTATTTGAATTGGTGACTGTCTGTGTGAAATCAAGTGTCTTCAGCATTGTTGTGTTCCTGCTGAACAGGTTATAGTCCTTGAGTATCTGAAAGGAAAATGACACAAAGGTAAATGAGGGCTAGCTCTTAATGTCACTGGTTATATGTAAAAAAAATGTGCAAGTGAGCATCAAGCAAGGCATTTCAGTGGTATGACTGAAGGTTGAATATCTTATAGTATTTGCAAGCTATAAGGTAAGCTTATCAGTGCTAAGTAAGCAAGAGGTACTGTGGAACATACAAATGCTAGCTATAAAATCTTACTGGTTGCGTTGGTCAGTGAGTAGTGCAGTATGTGCATTCAGTGGTATTTGTGGATAGGAGCATAACAACATCAACTCAATTCTATACAGCACCTTCAATAGAAGAAGACACCACAAAACATTTCACCAGAGCATTATATATAAAAAAAACTGTCATATATCAGGTCAGATGATCAAATCCCTGGCCAAAGAGATGGACATTAAAGGGGGAAAGCAAGGTGGAGAAGCAGAGAGATGTCAAGAAGCTATTGCAATGCTTGGGACTGGGGAAGTGGGGTGATTAGTATCAGAAATATATAATAGGCTAGAATTAGAGAAATGTCCAAGAACAGATCCCAGAGATCGGAAGGGGCAAGACCATGATGGAATTTGAAAACAAGCATGAGAATCTTAAAAGACAATACATTGCTCAAATTGGACACAATGTATCTGAACAAACATTGTGGAATTGGGACTTTTTGCAAATGAAAACACAGGAAACAAAAGTTATGGATGGCCTCACATTTATGGAAAGTAGA
The DNA here is from genome assembly GCF_004010195.1 of Chiloscyllium plagiosum. Lineage (NCBI taxonomy): Eukaryota > Metazoa > Chordata > Chondrichthyes > Orectolobiformes > Hemiscylliidae > Chiloscyllium > Chiloscyllium plagiosum. The sequence goes on from NC_057723.1 coordinate 40,855,834, forward strand.
ATATAGAATACCAGTTAGGACTATGTTGAAATAGTTAAGTTTCAAGGTTATGAAGACATGACCAGGAGGTTCAGCAACACATGAACCAAGGCAGGAATGAAGTTGGGTCATGTTACAGAGCTGAAAGTAGTCATCTTAGTGATGGGCAAATATGGCATCGGAAGCTCATCATGGGGTCAAAATTGTGAACATGTTAGCTTAATCTAAGATTGTAACCAAGGTAGAGAAAGATTCAATAACTAGCAGATTACTTTCTGCATTGATATAATTCAGCGATCATAGTTATCCATCTGTACCTTGTCCATGAGACTATGTGAGAGATGTAAACATATAGCGAATGACATTAAATTGTTTGACTGTTGATTTTGACCCCTGTTCTTATTCAACATCTCCACAATATTTTAAGGAGAGGTCATTGAATATTAATCAGGAAATCAGACTAAACTTTTCCTCCCCAAGTCAGAGTGACTGAGGTCAACATTGTAGCAGATTTGATACTAATGAGTTCCAAAATCAGAAATCCATTTGTATCATGACTAATGCTTCTTACTCAAAGTTGATCTTCAAATGAAAACAGAAAGTGCTGTGGAAAATCAGCAGGCCTGGCAGCATCAGTGGAGAGCTCAATGTGATGCTTCTTAAAAACTGAAGGGGTCTGGAAAGTTATGATTTTATGCTGTTGACAAAGTGGCCTGAGGAGCAAGTAGAACAGATAGTGTGGGTACCCAGTACAAACTGCAAAGGTAGTACTAATGGTAGTAAAGATATATAAACAGAACAGGTAAAAATGGTAGGTGTTAATAGTGAAGCCGAGGGCAACCCATACAAACAAGACACTACATGGGAGGAGTAAGTGGGGGTAATCAAAATAGAGGACAGTGTTCATGCTTTGAAGGTGTTGAACTCAATGATGAGTCTGAAAGGTTGTAAAATGCCTGAGGTGAAAATGAGATGCCATTCCTGCAGCTCGCACTGGGCTTCACTGGAACATTACAGCAGGTCTAGGACAAAAATGTTAGCATGAGAGCAAGATAGTGCACTGAATCGGCAAGAACTGAAGGTCATTCTTACAGAAAGAGGAGAATGTTGAGCGATGTGGTCAGTTAGTCTGCGTTTGTTTTCACCAAACAGGAGATATTCAAATTTTGGCAATGTGTACTTAGGCAAGCAGATTAAAAAAAGCTAAGTGTACTCCTTCCTATATGTTTTGCCATGAAGTAAAGCTAATCAATGCATCACATATGCTGCTGACTCTTCTCTAATTAAGGCACTGAGCAGAATGTTGTTCCAGTTGGTAACCAGGAGAATGAGCATCGCTAGATTTGCAAGCCCTTTTTAAAAAATTTAGCTGTAAGCAATTTAGGATAAAAGTTATTCATTAGATGGAAACAGTCCTCTGTGAATTTTTCAAGTGATATTGGGATATAATAAAAATATTTCATTAATTGTAAGGTTTACTTCTCTCATTCTCTACAACACTGAAAAATAACCAGCAAATCACCAGGCAGATATTCTTAACGAGTTTCTACTCTCCCGATGCGGTCTCCTCTACATTGGGGAGACTGGACGCCTCCTAGCAGAGCGCTTTAGGGAACATCTCTGGGACACCCGCACCAATCAACCACACCACCCTGTGGCCCAACATTTCAACACCCCCTCCCATTCTGCCGAGGACATGGAGGTCCTGGGCCTCCTTCACCTTCGCTCCCTCACCACCAGACTCCTGGAGGAAGGACGCCTCATCTTCCGCCTCGGAACACTTCAACCCCAGGGCATCAATGTGGACTTCAACAGTTTCCTCATTTCCCCTTCCCCCACCTCACCCTAGTCCCAAACTTGCTCCTTGGATGCTGCCTGAACTGCTGTGCTCTTCCAGCACCACTAATTCAAAATCTGGTTTCCCGCATTTGCAGTCATTATTTTTACCCAGATATTGTTAATGCCAGGGCTCGGGGCATTCCATAGTTCATTACGGCTCACGCCGGGATCCCCAAACTGTTAAAATGCCAGATCAGGAAGGTGAATTGACTCCCCTCCTTCATTCACCAACCCAATCAGTTGGTTGTATTAAGATGACTTTACAAATGATCCCATCCCTTTCTCTCAGACCCAAATTAACTTATGTTTTAAAAGGAGCCAACTTAACCAGGTTTTCATGAGTTATAAAAAGTGAGTTTATTAATTACTAAACGCAAGAAGAATTAGTAATCAATGCACATACACACAGATTAGAAATAAGAGATCAGTCCAAAAAGTTAAATGTAAAGATATGACTATACGTTCTCTGAATAGTTTATGACGAGCAGTTATGAGAGTTGGAACTGTTGTTGGATTGCACCAGTTGCATTGAATTTGACAGTCAAACAGCTGATTTAAGATTCTTAGTTTTGAGGCTGAAGAAGCTCCTTTGTCCTAATTATTTTTACTATACTGATTTGCAGCTCTTATAATGAGAGATTATCTTTATCTGCAACATTGGGGTAACTAGGGAAGAGTTCTTAAACTGTAATCATCACAGGAAGGTAACATTAAAACTCAGATGGGGACAGATAAGAGCATTTAGTCCCATTAGTCTACTCCAGAAGAGTAGAAACTCATTTTATAACTCCTGTTCATGTATACTTCAAAGCAAAAGCATACAAAATGTGACTGTAGATTGGAAAACAGGTGGTCTGCAGGGGTGGCTTGCTGTTGGGTAGGGGCTTGAGCAGATCCATTAGCTTTTTATTTACAAAGTCTGTTTGAAGTTTCATTGACATTTCTGGGTATTATATCTCATACAGAATTCTGTCTACACCAGCGTTTATTGTTCTGTAGCAGTCCTTTTCATCAAAAATAAATTGGAATTAAAGGCTAAAAATGCCCACAGTACGTTGGCATTCTAACCCATAATTATAATGATATTGATTTTTTTTCAAATGTGCTGGCAGCTTCTTTGGGTTTCCCATGTTTGGTCACTCACATGGAAAACCAGATAGAGGTGTGGAAAGAGTATCTGCCATGGGTTGTGGGAGTCAGTGAGGAGAATTCTCGAGGAATCTGCTACTCATCTTCAGAAAAGAAAAACAAAGCAAACTTGACAAGTTTTATTACCATTTCTGAGATCAAAATTTACTCTGAAAGGATGGCACATTCTTTTTCTTTATTTAGTTGTTTCACTTAAAGAGTTTTGTGTACAATGTAGAGTACGCCCAAGTGACTGTATGTCTCTTTTCAAAAAAGCATCAAAACTGTCAATGGCGTTGACAAACAAAACAAAATACTATGAATATTAGAAATCTGAAATAAACAGGAAGTGCTGCAGAAACCCAGCTAGTCTGGCAGCATCCATGGAGAGAAAAGCTGAGTTAACATTTCGGTTCCAAAATAATTCTTCTCAGAACTGGCTATGACAACTGGCAGTAGAGCTGGCCTCCTCCTCTAGCTAGATTAGATATAAATTTCCAGAATCTATCTTTCTACATAAATGTTTGCAGGCAAAATGCAGATATTTGCTTGGTTACGAAAATATGCATACTGTTTCTCTGCTGGGAAGATCAATCAGTCATCTATTCCAGTTCTGCATGAATGCTGCTCAGCGCAAATGAGCAGGGCCTGCACAGTTAAGTTGGTCTCTCAGTTTTTTTTTCAGGGGAAGGTACCTGATATCACATCAGCAATTCTTCCCAGCAGTCTAATTGAGACGAGACATTTGTTGTGAGGGAAATCAGTGATCAAACTAAAACCACGACTTTCTGTGAAACAGCCTGTCCATACACTAACTTGCTGCACCATCACAATCACTTATGTTGCTGTGCCCTTTAGAGCAATCAATAATTAGTAATTGCAGGAATTATTTCTTAGCGTAAAATTGAACACTACTAAAACTAATCCTTTCTGCTTTATGATAGAAAGAATAATTTCCTTTCTGCACACACTGCTCTAACTTAACTTGTCAGTGATCTGGCAGCTATACTGACAAAATTGATCTTTGTGCATCAAAATCAATAGGCTTTCAGTATCCCATCCATGAATGATGCAGTTCTGATTGTGAGAGCTGAGGCTTCACTGTAGGATCCATACAACAGGAGAAGACAGATTCCAATCAGTATATCTGAGTTTAGAGATAACCTCTCCTTCCTTCAGCACGCTGTCCTCAACCCTTCCAGTAGTGGTATTCCAAATATTCTACAACATACATTTAAGTTCAAGTTTTTTTTTGCAAAGGAAATTTTGCCCAACTTTGGTCATCATGATCTTAAAAGTCTGGATTCCTTGTACACTCTTCCACATATACTTCTTGCATTGTGTTATTTGACTACATTTTTGATAGCCATACTGATCAATTCTATTTTCCTTTGTCACATGCCAGCCAGCAAGCTCCTAATTGTGTTAAATCTTAGTCTCATTTACCTCAGCTTTATCTGTTCTCTTTCACTGCTGTTAACACCAAACTAATGAAACAGAACATATTTATAGCCAATTTGTGATCCTGGTCTCCACTGTTAAAACATTGCAGTATAGGTTAAGAGCCTTAGTTGTTCTAGGTTGTCTAATGAAACATTATGATAAGCCTCCCTCTGGATTTACCTTTGCATAAACAATATTATTTAAAGGGCATGGAATATGCAGACTGTTGCCATGATCTGTTAAAAAGCAGCTTAGGCTTAAATTCCAAACACGACAACTTCCCAATTTCTTCTGAGGGATGTGCGGATCAGATACTTGCTCAATGAGAGGAAGTGAAAATCTGGAGACCAGCACCTCCAGGCATTTGACTACAAACAGCTCTTGGGAACAGCTCATGGCTGAGGGAAAGGAGAAACAACAAATAAAATAAAGGCTAAAAATATGGATATTTTTCAAATGTAAGGGTTAGGAAGCTAGACATTAGTAATTATACCAATCGAAACAACCATATAAAAATTACAAATAAAAATGTATTCATAGAAGCAACACTTACATGAAGCAGCTATTTTTGTAGATGGACAAGCAGAGTAAACTGCAGCTGTGTCTTTCCATCAACCTGCAGGCTGACCCCATTCCCAGACATTGTGGAGTAAAAGATTTGCTTGGCAGAAGCATTAATTCACTTTCTATTAACAAGAAACAAACAAAAATTAAATCTAAATGTTAATCACACAATCATGTCTCCTTACTGTTGTAGCAGAAATTAACAAATTCTTCAAGTTCTCCTCAACAGCTTGCAATAATTGATTGCTACTGTTTAGTTTACAATATTTTTAATATTTTAAGGGAATCAATGTTGTTTTAATAAAACAAACTTCGTCAATGTCCAGTTCCCAGCTTAATTCATTATTTCGCCAATTCTGGAAAAAATAATTAAATATTTGATTTCCATTTCACCAGGATTTATTTTGTAGTAATTGAAGAATTTGCTTAAAAGTCCTAAGTCACCAGATGGTGTGACACACTGCTTGCTATTGCTAACTAAAGCATACAGAAACTATAAATAATAAAAAAAGGGACTGTTTCATTTGAGAATCCATGAAAGGGAGAAAATTGGATTAGACCCATTTTCAGGCACAGTGGTCATGATGTGTGATTGCTGCAGATAAGGAGCATCCAGGTCTCATGCTGTCTCCTCATTTGAATGATTGCAGTGTGCACCGACTGCATGCTCGAAAGGGAGCCCAGTAGTGTGCATGGCCAATATGTATTCCAGTTAGCCTGCATGTCTCAAAAGCAGCCTGAATCTCTTAAAGGGAAACTGTTCTCATAACCCCAGAAACTATTGCTCACAGCAAGAAGTGATTGTGGTATCCGTGGGTCGCAAGATACTGCAGTCTTTCCTCTTTCCTTTCCTTGACTGGGTCTAAGGCTCTGTTAGAGTGGAAGAGGAACAGTCACCAGTGAGCCTTAACAAGAGATCCTTATCTTTAATAAGATATAAGTTAACACGTGACAGTAATCAGGTAGAAATTACATTAGTCAGATAAACATTGTTGCTTACATTATGAACAGGCCTTAGATACAGCTCTTAACTATGCAAGTTTTTTAGATGATGCCTAACTCCACCCAAACCAGTATGCCATCGTCAATATGGATAGAGCTTCACACAGTCTCCAACACAAACTCTTTCAGAACCATTACTTCACGCAGCATCTGCCTCAGAATTATTTTTTTAGATTAGATTAGATTATTTACAGTGTGGAAACAGGCTCTTCGGCCCAACAAGTCCACACCGCCCCGCCGAAGCGCAACCCACCCATACCCCTACATTTACCCCTTACCTAACACAACGGGCAATTTAGCATGGCCAATTCACCTGACCCGCACATCTTTGGACTGTGGGAGGAAACCGGAGCACCCGGAGGAAACCCACCCAGTCATGGGGAGAATGTGCAAACCCCACACAGTCAGTCGCCTGAGGTGGGAATTGAACCCGAGTCTCCGGCGCTGTGAGGCAGCAGTGCTAACCACTGTGCCACCGTGCCACCCTTTTCCATTATTAACATTTATATATTCATTTAAACCCCCCCCCCCCCACCAGTTATATGTCTTATGGCCCAATTTCTACTCACCTCTGCCCATCCAAATTCTCTGATTTCACAAATTCAGGCAGTTTTCATTCTTTCAGAATGCTTTTGCTTCAAACTTGGAAAATCAGTAGGTTTTGGCTTGAGCAATATACACTTGGCTCTGCTCTGCATGGCCTGTAAAGTCTGTCTTTACTGGAGGAGATTTATTCTTTGAACTTCTTCCACAGCGAAATTCTTCCCTGCTGAATCAGGTAGTTGTCCCATAACATCACCTGGAGACATTTAACAGCATGAATTTCCAACACTGTGGAAAGTTGCATTGTGGAATCAAATATTTTCTTTTTTGTCACATTCTGGATTTCTGAGCCAGGTCATTTCTAAATGAAAGCACCCTGTAACTTTGTCCAAGATGCCTTCTTCCTCATCACATTCTGAGCTTAGACTTCCATGGAGTCATATGCATCTCATCTTCATTTTGTGTAAGTAAGCTTTTATTCTCAATCTGTGGAAAGATTAATGTTGAGGAATGTAAACTTTTTATTTCAACTTGTAGATTAGTTTGAGTGCCCTCATTAGGTTCACATCCTCAGCCATTTAGGTTAACAGCTGATTTAGCCCTGTTACTAATGGTACTAATCATTGTACTTTTGGGGAGGCAAATAATTAAAATATTCCTTTTGAACTTTTGATGTTTCATAATTTGACATCAAATGTGTTCACCAGGCTGGGTTGGTACCTGAAGAAATTGAATTCAAGTGGATTATAGAGCTCATTCTTTTTTTTCATTATCTGGATCATCTCACAAACTGTATTGGTTCTGTCACCTGATTTTATTTAAGTGATGATAGAGGTACTTTCCATTAGTGACAACACTGTATAAACACACATTTCGCAATGAGATCTTCAATTTCCTTGAGATCTGTGGTTACCACACTGCTGTACATCTGGTGACTCTTAGGCATACCCAGAGTATTTTCTCCTCAGCCAAAGGACAACTGGAATAACTAGTCTCCCATCATCCATTAACAAGTTGCTTATGAGTGTGAAATGCCGAAATGGCTCAAGGTAGATATTTGATCTGGTCATCTTTGAAAACAGGTCCTATGAATGATAGCAGACTCTCAGACAGTCTTTTGCTCTTATTGAATTTGCATGAGCCTATTTTGGCTTGCTAGCTACTGGTTTTCATTGACCACATGGGGCATTTCTTTTGTGCAAAATTGGCTAATCTTTCATATTTTTGAGTTCTGTCATGAGTCTAGGAAATCTAATGAAATCTTCTATTAATTGTTCCTTCACCTATCATTCAACAACTGTTTGTTCCTGGACTAATTCTACTCCAGCTGGCTTGTTGTTGAACATCAGTTGGTCTCTCTTGATCTGTTTACTATCCATTATAACTAACTGAACTCCTCGGCTACCTCAAGGATGCTGAGATGAAGATATATATGCAGGCTCAGAAGTGAAAAGTGTTGACTGTATTTCACATCTACATTCTCAGATCTTTGTGTTTCAGACTTGCTTGTAGCTTACCTTCAATTTTGAGATGTATGCCAGCTGCTTTCATTTCAGTAGGCCATGTTATTCGCTCTGATAGGATGAAGTAAGTTAAGCTTATATTAAGCTTAAAATTAATGAGCTGTCCATTGACAAGTTCTACCAAACTCAAATACATTGGATCATCAATTTTCCCATAAGAATACATTGGGGTATCTTTTCTACTGCTGGTAGTTCTGTAACATTGACATCTTTATATGATTAGGCATTTGACATTTTACTGCTCTGAACTGTCTCACTTCTGCATATCATCTGGAAGTGACCTATAGTTTTAAGAGGTAACACTGTTTGCCACAGCTAGGCAGGTCTTGTGCTTATGAGGTTTTCCTTATTCTACAGCATGAATTATTATATGAATTGTATGGACTTTTTTTGTGTTAGCCTGTTGTGTGTATTTTTTGAGTCTTTACATGCTTCCACTTAGGTTGGAATTGAAAACTGATTAGTTTTTTTTCCAAAGTCAACTCATCTTTAAACATAATCAATCTGACAAAGACTCATCAATAATTGCAATAACAATTTTGTCTTTAATGAGATCTGATTTCATCAGTTGTAGGTCCTATCAGATACAATAGTATATTTACTTGTTCCACTTGTAATTTAGTATTTAAGTTTGAAGACATTTTGTGTGAACTATAGGTTACACCTACATTGCTTTTGAGAGCATCCTTGCCAGCAGTCTGTAGAGTTTGTTAACCCACAAGTCTTCTACTCCATCAATATTTACCTTATCAGTGACCATCAATGCCTAGTTATGAAGGTGAATGTCAAATAACCTGGAAACTACCATAATGTATACATACTGGAGAACTCACAGATTTCTATCTCCTTCCAAAGTCCTTGGGTCTTACAGAAACGACTGCTAGGAAACAAGGCCTAATTCCTTCAAACATGGTGGATGGAACTATTATGGAACTGATGCAAAATGAGAAACAATGCTGCCTAAGCTTCCACCAGGACCACAGCGCAACAGATCACAGGCTTCTTTATGTTAAGGTTTCAATGCCAGGATGCTCTGATGGAGGCTTGCAATATGAGTAAAAGTAAAAGCACCTGCTACATCAATTGAAACAGGAGATCAAGAGCAATCCTCAAGAGATTATGAACACGAGCAAGGCTTAGAATGACGATTAGGTCATTGAACAGGAGGCATATCTACGTAACCATGATGGAGTCCTGCATTGTTCAGTGAGAGGCTATACAAAACTTAAGTGAAGCCCACTTTGAGGATGGGTGAACTGGATTTGGATTTAATTTCATTGTATTATGTTCCATTGGTTATAAGGCAAAAAGCCTCTGGTCTTTGCATTGTATTTGTGAACCTGGTTATTTCTGCATTCCTCAAATTATTTTGTGGCTGAATAAATATTTTCCCATAAAATATTGGCATTTTTCAAGCCCTCTTCACTGTTCAGGAGGAACGAGCAGTTCCTGAAGCAGGAAGTAACCTGGAATGGCACTGAGGTTAGGTTTAATGCTTCAATCAGCAAATGGCTGAGCATTGTATCGTGTAGTCGCCAATAGGCAGCAGGTTGGAAGCAATCACAAGGCACTTCCTTTTCACCCTTTTATCATCAGTTAGCTTTCAACATTTCAGAGTTTGTGTTGATTGCTAAATTGCCTTGAAATGTTTCAGCATCCTGTATGATGCATTTAACATGAGAGAGGCAGGTTTTTCTCAACAGGCCACTGAAGTATGAGGGAGACTGGAGATGTGAATGTCCCATTGTACACCCCCAGTCATGAATGGCAGTTCACTCTCAAACTGAAGTTAAGCATGATCTGCAGAGATGTGTGTAATTATCACCAATTCTGTCCTCTCACTCGTTGGATGGGTGAAAGCATGGGCAATCTGCACAGGACAGGACCTAGCACAAACCCTGTGCATTGCTTGTAGCCTCTGTGTTGTCCAAATTAAAATGCAAGCCCTGGATTACAGCCATCAATGTCCTCGTCCAAGCATCCCCAATGGTTGATGATATCTTCAGCTAGATGCTTGCGAGAAATGATCAATGATCATTATAATTTCCTTCATGCTTGGGAGTCTGAAGAGGCTGCTCTTCTCTCAAATGGGTGTGACTTTACCAGGCTGGAAGCAACTAGCCCAACGCCACTCACATTCACCTTCTATCTTACTGGAAATTGAAAAGACACAATGGGAAAGGAAATGGCTGTTACTGCACTCAGAGTGGGCTGGATAGTTTCTAGACTTGTGAGGGATGGGGCTGCAAAACCCACTGATGCAAAGTCTTTTAAAGGGAAACAACGTTACACACAGGCCCATACATTGTACAGAAAGCAGACCAGTCGGGGTCTCTAAATCCTGGCAATTCTGATATATTCACTCCCTGTGTGCTGTGCCACCTACCTACCTCAGACATCACTTACCACCTCATTCATGCCAAAGCTAAATTCATGTCACAGTTAAATTCACAGCTACGAAGTGATTAAAACAGACATATTGAGGCAAAAACAGTGAAATGTAAAACAAATGTGAGAATTCATGTACAGGTAGAGTCACCCATGTCAGCAAAGTGCCCTCAATAGGTTTTCTTCTTTCTCTCTCCCCCACACTATGATTCAGTATAGTCCCTGGTTCTACAGGATGGTTGTGGGAGCCTGTTCCTCAGTGGACACCATTGGCCCTGGAGGTCTTTGCACCTGGATAGCACACATATGCTGAGAAAATGCTTGCCAGAGAGAGGTGAATCCTCCTTGGTTTAAATGTCCAAGGGCCCAGTGACAGGGGTGGGCGGAGCAGACAGGGTGAAGGTGTAGTGTCTGGCCACCTCAGAGTGTCCTGAGGAGAGATTTCAGAGGGGCCTGCCTGTGGTCTTTCCTCTGGCTGAGTGCCCTCTGGTACTGCCCTGTGAATAAGGGGCACCTGGGGCTCCCCTTACACCCATCCCCTGTCCTGAAGAAGGGTTAAATCCAAAACAGCGACATCTCCACCTCCTGATGCTGCCTGGCTTGCTGTGTTTGTCCAGCCTGCTGCTGGTCTACCTGTGAGGAAAGGGCATTTGGAATGCTCAATCTATTGTCATGCCTTCAGACCAATGGCTGGGGCAGGTGTTTGCCTCTCTCCAACAGACCCTGGAGGTGCGAGAGTCGCTCTGTATGGCAGCATCGGAGACAGCTAGACAGTTGCATTACTTGCTCAAATGCCTGGGTTATGAGTCCTATTGCTTCCCACATCCCTGTCTGTCACTCATGCTCCTCCCTGTGCATACTGACAAAGTGCCTGATAACTGACACCACAGGTTCCTGTCCTGCTTGGGGCTGAGCAGGTGCCAGTCTCTGGCAGGCCTCTAAGTGCCAGCGACCTTGGTGTTTCTTCCTCAACAGGCCCCGGAGCTATCACTACGAAGTGCTTGCCAGCTCGTGCTCCCACTTTTCTCAGTCTGACACTCCCACTGAGGTATCAGTATCTGGGCTTGGGGGGTGGTGAGCAGGACACTGGCTTGCCAATGCTGCCTCAGGCCTCTGTGCCCTCATCCTCTGAGATCAACAAGGTGGCATCGAGTGTAAAAAATCAGTTCTCCGTGGAGGTGGTGGCACCTGCAAGACACAGGAGAGAGAGGGTATGTGGCCAGAGGTTCGAAGTTTTGTACAATGAATGGCACTGGCATCAGAGTTTCTGTAAGAGTTGCAGTTGAATGCAGAGTGATACTTGCATATTTTGCCAGGGCATGGATATCTCCGCATCCCCACAGGTACAGTCCCAGTTTTGAACCTGTGAGGGCCAGAATTCTCTCCTCATTGGGCCTGAGGAGTTCTGTGGAAGGATCACTGGACCTGAAATATTAACTCTTATCTCTCTCCACAGATGCTGCCAGACTTGCTGAACTTTTCCAGCAATTTCTGTTAAGTTGGACATCCCTCCACCCAGCTACTCCTATCAGCACTATTGTGAATTGTCTTCTTTATAAATGAGAGAAATGTAGGAAGTGAGTGAGATGAACATGGGCTGGTACAACCAGTAGTGCTGGTGCAGGTAGTTATTGATTGTGATGTGTGCCGAGTGAGTGAGAGACCATCCAGAATTAATGTGGAATGTGATTGTAAGTTGGTGAGATCAAGAAAAGGAAGATTGTTCAGGCAATACTAAGATCAACAGGAGCATTACCTTTGGTGAGAGGTGGTGTGGCAGAGATAGAGTGAGTGTGAGGTGGCAGAGGGAAGAGATAGAGTGAGTGTGAGGTGGCAGAGGGAAGAGTCTGGCACTTTCCCTTGTGGAGCAGAAAAGGTCATTGACCTTCTTACACTGCTCGAAGCAGCTCTTTGCCATTGACATTACACTGACCTGAGTAGTGATCTCAGACCAGGTTGCCAGGGTATAGTGGTAAGGCCTACTCCACCAGTCCTTCAGGAAGAGGATACCTCTCCTTTTACACCAACCCCTTGACCTGGACCCCCGACGGATCCCTGTTGTAGGGTCCAGCTTCTTATTCTCCGACATGTTTATATTCTAAGTTGATGGAGCAAGGCAGCTTCAGAATGCTGTTGCCTGTCTGGGTGCACAGCAATTTTTGAAAATTTGCCCTAGTGCAAGGACTGCTGGACTTTCAGTGGATATCCAGTGAGTGGCGAACTGTTCTGTGAAAGGCACAGCATAAAATGGGGATAGATTCAGATGTGAGGCATAGCATAGAGGCAGGTTAGGTTGAGAATGAGGTTTATTTGTTAAAATACAGTGAGAAATCTTGCTGAGCCTTGTGGTGAGAATTTCTCCAAAAACACAATACAACTCACAGTAAGCCAAAATAAAAGTAAAGTTCAGCTCATGTTATTTGAAAATGTATTTACTGACCTTGACTGTTATTATGAAGTGCTGCTTGAGGCTACACTGTTGGCACTAACCATGATGACCATCTGCTTCCATTGTCTTCTCGGTGCTTATCAGAACAACCTCTGATCCCCTGGCAAAGCAGAGCTCTCTTCTCCTGTCCAGTTCTTGCACCAAGATCTCCAGTGTTGACGTGAAATCTGTAGCATGTTCTCTTTTCAGCATCATTTTCAGCCATTTATGCTGCAGATATCTTCTCATGCTAGTTCTGGTGTATGTCACAGACAAAGTGCACCTCTGCTTTAAGAGATGCATGATGCGGAGGTGCCGGTGTTGGACTGGGGTGGACAAAGTTAGAAGTCACACAACACAAAGTTATAGTCCAACAGGTTTATTTGGAAGAAATGCTTTTGGAGCATTGCTCCTTCGTCAGGTAGCTAGTAGAAAGTTTGTACTTCTAAATAAACCTGTTGGACTATCACCTGGTATTGTGTGAATTTTAACTTTACGAGTTGCAGGCTATCTTAAGTAAGTCAGGCTAGCTTTAGGTGATGCTTGCCTGATGTGAACTTGGGATTCCTGCTGAAGATGCAGTCTCTCAGCATTACTCTCAGTACTCAGCTGTGCTGCTGCTATCATTTAAGTTAGCAGGCAGCACCAAAGTTGTGTGTTGTATGCATCAGAACAAATCTGGTGGATTAATCATTCATTGCAATCCCGATGACCTTAATATGACTTCTGACTACACACTCACAACATCATTAAAGCTATTGATTTCACCTCAACACAGAAAGGTCTCTGCCTCAGCGCATCCACGCTGAAACCTTCATCTTTGGCTTTGTCATGTAAAGACGGTATTATTTTATTCTGCTGTTTTTTATTTGATTGAGGAATGAAATGGGAAAAGGCCTAGTTTAGAAGCCAAGGATTGTTGAAGGGATTGGCACACCTTTTAAAAGCAAGTTACCTGACCCTTATTGAAAATGCTGTTTATTCAGCTGTTGGTTCAAACAGTGGGGAAGCCTAGTTTTCAGACAAGCTGGAGCCAAGGGACTACATGCAGTTGGCAACAAATAGCCATTGGTCAGTGGATGTGTGACCAGTTATTGATGACAAAAACCTCCTGCCTCCCAACGTGTTTAGCTGCCAACAGCGTGGGTGTTGTGAATGTTTGAGGGAGAAGCCATTGGACCTCTTGAAGGAAAGAAGATCTTTTTGGTCTGCAGTAAAATATATGGTAAGCCTGAAGATGGCTAATTTATTTTCCATCATCAGTTGCTGTAAGCTGTTATTTTTAATGAATCAGTCAGACACCTTTATAGATGTGCAGGTCAGGTGAATTGCCCATGCTAAATTGCCCATAGTGTTAGGTGCATTAGTCAGGGGTAAATATAGGGGAATGGGTATGGGTGGGTTGTTCTTTGGAGGGTCGATGTGGAATTGTTGGGCCGAAGGGCCTGTTTCCACACTGTAGGGAATCTAATCTAATCTAATCTTTATAATTGTGAACCAATCATCCTATCCCTCCTGCAAACAAATGAAAAGTGTTCAGAAAAGGAAAACTATGGAACAGCATTCCAATCAGTAAAAGAATCATCTTAGTGAACCCTGTGGATAGGGACCACTGAAAAGCCTTCCCCTTCACCCAAAACACCCTGTTTTTCGTGGCTGTCTGTATCTGTCATCGTGTGTGTGCGTTTGTGTTTATAAGTGGGCTAGGGTTTTAACTCGAGTTATATGTTTATTATCTGTTGTTAGAACCTATTTAATTGCAATAATTGGTCGTTCTTGTTAAGTACAGAAACATCAGTCAACCTTGGTTTAAAAGCCAGGTAAGCTAGGGAATAATTATAGCCAGGTAAGCTAGGGAGTTATAAGATTTTCTTGTATAAAATCTTTAACTTTTATGATAATTCAGGTCTTGATTTCCAATGCACTACCCCAGAGAGGCATAACAGTTACCTCAAGATTGAGATCTATGAATCAGGTTTCTTAATACACATAATATGGGTTTAGTTTCAAACTAAAACCTATTCAATGAAGATTAAAAATTTTGTTAAAATTGAGAAGTATAAATTTCATCATCCTAAATGTTGCCAAAATACACACACACATACACATTCGTCAGGAAAAGAGTAAAAAACAGATTTCTCTGCAGAGATTGGCTTTCTGAAAAAAAACATTTTGACCAAAGTATCATTCTTTCAGACAAATGGATAAAATGTAGAATGTTTTCGAATCTGTTTCTCTAGTGTTCTTGCATGTGTGGTCAAGTCATAATCATATAAGTTGGCTCTGATGTCCTGCACACACAGCTTGCTCAGGAAATACAATCTTGAGATGTCCCTTCAAAAGAGCAAATAGTCTTCACCCTGAACTGATGTAGAGGGTTTCCTTTTCAGAAATGGGTGAGCTCAACTGAGCAACTTCGTCACAGCAAGCTTTCCTCCATACTCAGCTCGGTCTGAGCAGCTTGCCTTCAACTCAGCCAGATAAAACAAGAAGCCCTCCAAGCTAATCACTATTCAAAAACCATTCATGTAGTTACAAGGAAGATTTGTTAAAAAATTCCTAATATGAACTTTCATTGACTTCTTTTAAATAAGTTATTCTAGGTATGCCCACAAAACTTGTATATTCTCCCTATGCCTGCGTGGATTTCCTCCAGGTGCTTTGGTTTCCTCCCTCAGTCCAAAGATGTGCAGGTTAGATGAATTGGCTATGCTAAATTGACTATAGTGTTCAGGGATGTGTAGGCTAGGTGCATTAGTAAGGGGAAATGTAGAGTAATAGAGTAGCGGAATGGGTTTGAGCGGGATACTCTTCGGAGGGTCGGTGTTCACCTGTTGAGCCAAATGACCTGCTTCCACACCGAAAGGATTCTCTGATTTTATGAAAACTTGAAACAAATTCCTTCTCCCACAATCCTTCAAAATTTAAGTCCTTCAATGTTAAATGTAAAGCATCTTTCTGGCACTGCCACACACTCTGTAACCTAGATTAAATCAATTCCTTTCTATTTGTCACATGTTTGCTCACTAATCTATATTGTTCCTTGTTTCAGCAACATTTTGCTTTTATGCTTACCAATTCATCAACTGCCTAGCCTTTAACTCTGAAATTTCTTCCCTTAAGGTTTATGCTTTTTAACTCTTTCTACCTTTAAGAATTTCCTTTATTTGGTTAAGCATTAAATCACCTTTTCTAGTATCTCCTTCTGTGTTTCAGCAACACGTTTTGCTTGTTAATACTTCTTGCAGTGCCTTGGGATATTTTATTACATTAAAGGTAAGTTCTTGTTGTTGTTTATTGATGGTTATATGTTTAACTGATAGATCCACTGAATTGGTGTGGGTGACAATCAGAAAGATGTATCATATTATAAAAGACTGAGTGAAACTTGGGATCTGATGGAGTGTACATAAATCAAGCACAGGATCTTCCCACCTTCTAAAGTCGTTTTGCCCATATTTTGGTATCAATGATACAAAGCACAACTTTGGATGAATCTTCCACTTAACACAACCTTTATTAAAACAACAAATAGCAACATATACTTTCAACACCAGTTGTGCAGTGGATTTCCACATACAAGAGTTTGTTATCAGATTGTCACTTCATCAATGATTGACCAGCTTCCAGCTCCAGGCTTGATATTTTTGAAGGCTGTATCTTTATCCACCACCTCAACCCAGGCCCTTGATATATAATCAAACAGGATAAGCTGACTGAGTTATTAAACCTACTCTGCCCTCAGCAGGTGGCTGTCTCTTGTTGCTTGCGAAAATATATGTGATCGTCAGGCAGGTTGAAGACCATTCTCACCCCACTGGGGGGCCCATTGACCAGTCACTTTCTATAGACAAGATGCCAATGTGTGAACCATCTTTTTCATGTCATGTCTGGCTGCATGCATAGTAGTTGAAGTGTTTTTTCATAAAACTGTCTTAATTTGTCACAGCAATGGTCTCTTCAGTTGGGATCTTCTTCTTCTGCTCAGCTTCATCACCATTCTACCACAAATCAAAGAAGGACTTAATATTTCTGTCAGTCATGATGTTAAGAAAACAAAATGCCTTCCAGCATCCAAAGCCATAGAGCATTGCAATGGTAAAATACGGTGCTTGGCATTCAGAAGGTGGAGCCTTGAGCCCTCCCCATGACACGTTTGATGCTCACATTTGAATCAAGTGGGAGAGTGGTGTGTGGGTAGCCCATCATCTCCACTCTGATTAAGTCCATGTCAGAAATGATAGTGGTTGCCCTCCTGCGCTGCTATCAATTGAGTCCCTTAAATGTCCAATAATTGGCAACTTTGAGGGTCTTATCCCACCATTGCAGCTATCAGTGCAGGAGGTGGATGGACCTTCCACCATGCATATATATGTCAAGACAAACCCTGGCGCATTCATTTACCGTTGTCCTGGAAGTTGGGGTGTGGGATGTGGGGGCAAAGGGGCTCATTCAAAGACATTCAGTGCCAGAGTGACAGAACCAGGATTACATGGGGGTGGATCCATTAAGAGCCACCATCCAGACTTGCTGTATATAAAATCGCTACAAACCCTACATCCTCTCCCCTAAAACACCCACCCCATGATGCCACTCCCAACATCACCCGCCTGAGGTCTGGGTCCTGAGCTTCAGCTGGTTGCCATTCTAACAGCTGCTGATACTTCCCTCGTGTCAGTGCTGTTCAAATGATCTGCCAGTCTGTGGTTGGCAGCCAGCTTTCAATAAGTGGGACACCCCTCACCAAAATCCCCCTTCCCAAGCACAAGGGTGCTGATTCCAGGGAAATTCCCTGATTTCCAATCTTACTCTCTCCCACTTAAGTAGTGGTCTTGCATTATCCAAATCGACACTGCTGGCACAAGGTTCCAACCAGAGTGCAGATCACAGGATGTAGGTGA
This sequence comes from Chiloscyllium plagiosum, assembly GCF_004010195.1. NCBI lineage: Eukaryota > Metazoa > Chordata > Chondrichthyes > Orectolobiformes > Hemiscylliidae > Chiloscyllium > Chiloscyllium plagiosum. Next base: position 40,873,572 of record NC_057723.1, read on the forward strand.
ATCAGCATATGTACTCACTTTTCCTGACCTGACCATTAAACCTTTGCATTGGCGATAGGGCCAGAATGCTGGTATTTTTTACTAACCTCTTAACTATCTCTAGCCACAACACGTTTGTAATTTACTTCTTCTCGTTGTTGGGGAAACACATCACCACACTGGCTACTGAGAGCACATAGTGACAGTTGAAGAGAAAATGTTTGTATCTGAGCCCATGAATCCATGTTGGACACCTTTGATAGTTATAGAAATCTACAGCATCAGCAAAAGCCTTCAGCCCATCGATTATGCACCAATCAAAAACAGCCACCAAACTATTCTAATCCCATTTTTCAGCACTTGGCCCATAAACTTGAGTTTGCATCAGAAGTGTTTGCATCATCTAAATACTTCCTCTACTTCTACCCTCCTTACAGCCAGTGTGTTTCCACCACCCATTGGATGAAAGAATTTTCCCTGACATACCCTCTAAACCTCCTGGCCTTTACCTTAAATCCATGCCTCCTAGTTCTTGACCACTCCACCAATGGGAGAAGCTCCTTCCTTCAATCTTATCAATGCCCCTCATAGTTTTATACATGTCAATTATGTCACCTCTCAGTCTCTGCTCCACAGAAAACAACCCTAATCTATCCAATCTCTTCATAAATAAGTCTCTCCAGCCCTAGCAAAATCTTGGTAAATCTTTTTTACTGTCTCCAGTGCAATCACATTCTTCCTAAAATATGCATTCCAGAACTGCATGCAATACTCTAGCTGTGGCCTGAATAACATTTTGTACAGTTCCAGCATAGCCTCGCTGCTCTTAAATTTTATACCTGGGCTAATAATGGCAAGCTGAAAATTTGTTGCTGGAAAAGTGCAGCAGGTCAGGCAGCATCAGGAAGAAGGGCTCATGCCCGAAACGTCGATTTACCTGCTCCTTGGATGCTGCCTGACCTCTGCGCTTTTCCAGCAACACATTTTCAGCTCTGATCTCCAGCATGCAGTCCTCACTTTCTCCTAATAATGGCAAGTATCCCATTTGCCTTTTTAACTGCTTTAACTAACTGGCCCACTATTTAATGGACTGGTGAACATGCATACCAAGTTCCCTCCAATCCTTTGTGTTCCCAGGGTCCTACCATTCATCATGTGTTCCCATCACATTGTTCGTCCTGCCCAAATGCATTATCTCATGCTTAGCTGGATTGAATTCCATTTGTCATTGATCAGCCCATCTGACCAGTCCATCTATGTTGTCCCATAATGTAAGGCTATCCTCCTCACTATTTACCACTCTACCAGTTGTTATGCGAACTTTCTGATTAACCCTCCAAATTCAATTCTAATTTATCTTTATGTACCACACAGCAAAGATCCCAACATTTGTCCCTGCAGAACTGCACTGGACGCAGACCTCTAGTCATAAAAACACCCCTCGACCACTACTCTCTGCTTCCTGTCACTCAGCCCATTTTGGATTCAAATAGCCAAACTTCCTTGGATGGCATGGGCTCTTACCTTGTTATTAGTCATAAATGTGGGGCATTATCGAAAGCCTTGCTGACGTCCAAGTAGATTAGGTCAAGTGCATTACCCTCATCTACACATCAGGTTACCTCTTTGAAAAATTCAATCAAGCTGGTCAGACACGATCTCTTAATAAAGCTGTGCTGACTTTCCATAATTAATTCTTGCCTCTCCAAGTGCAGATTAATTCTGCCTCTCAGAATTGCTTCCAATAGCTCCCCCATCTCTGATGTTAAACTGACTGGCATGTAGTTTCTTAGTTTATCACTTGCTGCTTTCTTGAATCACAGTACTGCACATAGGCTGACCTCTAGTCTTCTAGATCCTCTCTGTGGCCAACGAGAAATTGAAAATTTGAGAATAGACTCAGAGTCATAAAGATATACAGCAAGGAAACAGACTCTTTGGTCCAACTCATCCATGCCAACCAGGTAGCCTAAACTAATCTAGTCCCATTTGCTAGCATTTGGGCCATATCACACTAAACCCTTTCTATTCATATACACATTCAGATGCCTTTTAAATGTTGTAATTCTACCAGCCTCCACCACTTCCTCTGGCAGTTTATTCCATACACACATTATCCTCTGCATGAAACAGTTGCCCCTTACATCCCTTTACACCTTTCCCCCTTATCTTAAATCTATGCCCTCTAGTTTTGGACTTGCCCGTCCCAGGGAAAAGACCTTGTCTATTTACCCTATCCATGTACCTCATGATGTTATAAACATCTATAAGGTCACTCCTCAGCCTCCGACATTCCAGGGAAAATAGCTCTAGTCAATTCAGCCTCCCTCGATAGCTCAAACCCTCCAAACTTGGCAACATCCTTGAAAATCTTGTCTGAACCGGGGAGAATAGAATTGCATACAGTATTCCAGTAGTGGCCTAACCAATGTCCTGTACAGCCATTACATGACCTCCCAACTCCTATACACAATGCAATGACCAATAAATGCAAGCATACCAAATGCCTTCTTCACTATCCTATCCATCTGTGATTCCACCTTCAAGGAACTATGAACCTGTACTCCAAGGTCTCTTTATTCAACAATACTCCATTACCATCACTCCATGTGCAGCCCTGAATTGCCTTCCCAAAATGCAGCATTTTACATTAATCTAAATTAATCTTCATCTGCCACTCTGTGACCCATTGATTCTTCTGATCAAGGTCCTGTTGTACTCGGAGGTAATCTTCTTCACTCTCCACTACACCTCCAATTTTGGTGTCATTTGCAAACTTACTAACCATTCCTCCTATATTCACATCCAAATCATTTATATAATTAACAAAAAGCAGTGGACCCAGCACAGATCCTGTGGCACATCGCTGGTCACAGGCCTCCAGTTTAAAAAGCAACCCTCCACCAATACCCTCTGTCTTCTACCTTCAAGACAGCTCTATAAATAAAAGTTAGTTCTCCCTGTATTCTGAGTGATCTAATCTTGTTAACCAGTCTATCATGAGATACCTTGTCAAAGGCCTTACTGAAATCCATATAGATCATATCCAAGGCTCTGTCCTCATCAACCTTCTTTGTTACTTTTCAAAAAACTCAATCAAGTTAACGATACACAATTTCCCACACACAAAGCGATATTGACTATCCCTAATCAGTCCTTGCCTTTCCAAATATAGGTAAATCCTGTCCTTCAGGATTCCCTCCAACAACATGCCCACCACCAATGTCAGGCTCAACAGTCTATAGTTCCATGGCTTTTCCTTACCACCTTTCTTAAATAGTGGTACCATGTTAGCCAACCTCCAGTCTTCCATGAACTCATCAGTGGCTAGTGATGATACAAGTATCTCAGCAAGGGACTCAGCAATCACTTCCCTAGCTCCCTACAGAGTTTTAGCGTACACCTGATTAAGTCCTGGGGATTTATCCACCTTTATACATTTTAAGATGTCCGGCATCTCCTCCTCTGTAATATGGACATTTGTCTATGTTGCTATTTATTTCCCCATGTTTTCTATTTTCCATATACTTCTCTAAATTAAACACTGATGCAAAATATTCATTTAGTAATTCCTCCATCTCCTGTGGTTCCACACAAAGGCAGCCTTGCTGATCTTTAAGAGGCCCAATTCTCTCCCTTGTATACTCTTTTGTCCTTAATGTATTTGATTAGATTAGATTACTTACAGTGTGGAAACAGGTCCTTCGGTCCAACAAGTCCACACGGACCCTCCAAAGAGCAACCCCCTCCAAAGAGCAACCCCCAGATCCATTCCCCTACATTTACCCCTTCACCTAACACTACGGGCAATTTAGCATGGCCAATTCACCTAACCTGCACATCTTTGTGACTGTGGAAAGAAACCGGAGCACCAGGAGGAAACCCACACAGACACAGGAAGAATGTGCAAACTCCACACAGACAGTTGCCTGAGGCAGGAATTGAACCCGGGTCTCTGGTCCTGTGGGGCAGCAGTGCTAACCATTGTGCCACTGTGCCGCCCAGAATTCCTTTGCATTCTCTTTAACCCTATTTGCCAAAACTATCTCATGTCTCCTTTTGCCCTCCTGATTTCCTTCTTAAGTATAATCGTACTGCCTTTATACTCTTCTAGGGATTCACTCGATCTCTTCTGTCTATACCTGACATATGCTTCCTTCTTATTCTTGACCAAAACTTCAATTTATTCAGTCATCCAACATTCCCTACACCTACCAGCCTTTCCTTTCACCCTAACAGGAACATGGTTCAGTCTCTGGTTATCTTATTTTTGAAGACTTCCCATTTTCCAGCAGTCCCCTTTCCTGCGAACATCTGCCCCCAATCAACTTTTGAAAGTTATTGCCTAATACCTTCAAAATTGGCCTTCCTCCAATTTTGAACTTCAACTTTTAGATCTGGTCTATCCTTTTCCATCACTATTTTAAAACCAATAGAATTATGGTCACTGGTCCCAAAGTGCTCCCCCACTGACACACCAGTCACCTGCCCTGCCTTATTTCCCAAGAATTGTTAACTTTTGCACCTTGTCTAGTAAGCACATCCACATACTGAATCAGAAAATTTTCCTGTACACACTTAACAAATTCCTCTCCACCTAAACCCTTAACACAATGGCAGTCCCAGTCTATGTTTGGAAGGTTAAAATCCCCTACCATAACCACCCTATTATTCTTAAGATAACTGAAATCTCCTACAAATTTGTTTCTCAATTTCCTGCTGACTATTGGGGGTGTATATTACAATCCCAATAAGATGGTCATCCCTTTCTTATTTCTCAGTTCCAGTCAAATAACTTCCCTGGACATATTCCAAGGAATATCCTCCCTAAGTACAGCCATAATGTTATCCTTAATCAAAAATGCCACTCTCCCTCTTCTCTTGATTCCCTTTCTATCCTTTCTATATCCAGCATCTATATCCTGGATCATTAAGCTGCCAGTCCTGTCCATTCATAAGACACATCTCTGTAATTCTTATGATATTCCATCTCACGTTTGCAATCATGCCCTGAGTTCATCTGCCTTAACTAATAGGCCTCTTGTACTGAAACAAATGCAGTTTAATTTATCAGTGCTACCTCATTCTCTGCTTTTTTCCTGCCTGCCCTGACTGTTTGACTTATACTATTTCCCAACTGTACCAGTCTCAGACTATCTCCCTGACTCCAAAAATTGAAAATTGTTTCTTCTCTTGCCACCCTTAGCAGATACCTTTCATCAGGTTATGGAGATTTATCAATTCTTAAACCAGACAGATAACTCAGGACCTCTTCTCTTTCTCTGCTAATTTCGTTAATTATATCACCAATCCTTCTCCCTGATTTATATCCCACATTGTCCCTTGCTCTAGTGAACAGAAACACAAACTATTCATTTAGAACCCTGCCTATACTCTCTGGCTCCATGCACAAATGACCACTTAATGGTCCTTAATGGGCTTTATTTCTTTGCCTGTTAAACTTTTACCCTTAATGCAGAGTATTTAAAGTAAAATAACTTAGGATTTATTTATTTTGCTGCCATTCCAGCTTCTTCAAACCCTATTAATTTGCATCCATCCTCTAAAAAGTCATTTGGAGATCATATGTTGGCCATCACTCCTACTCCGCAGGAGGAAACCCCAGAAGGAAAATGTCAAATCTGTCAATCAAGTGCAAATTTGAGAACCCAACCCTCTTAAAATATTCTCTTCCACAACTGGTCAAGGTGAGAGCTTCCCCTATATTGTTGCTAATGAACAGGACCACCACTGACACATAAAACCCCATTCTGTGTATTGCAGCGCACTAAATTAACTAACTCTAAATTTGATTAACCAGTTATGTTGTGGCTTCCAAAAGAAAAAATAGAAATGGAAATATATGTTTATTCCAACACAGTATCAGCCTGCTCATGGGAGGGGCGATTGGCATGTCAATATCTATAAATTCTAACAAAGCCAGTAGTCCTACAGATGATTCAGTATGCAACACAAATAAAGTGTAAACCTATATTAGGTTTGACCAAGACGTGATAACTTAAATCGAAATAGCACGAATCATTAATACCTCAGTGTATGCTTTACTATTATGCAGCATCAGGAATTCATTTTCCAGCATGACATATGTAAAAATATTTGTATTTTTCACAGCAGATGTGAACAAAGGATTGGAAGCATAAAGATGCTTAGAGGATGAGTTAAAATAAGGACCATTGGAACAGGATGTTCAGCTTCTCAGAGCTGTTGAGTTAATTAGATCATAGCGGTTCTATATAGCAGTATCATCTCCTTGCCTTTAATTCTTTAGCTCGCAAGCAATCTATTTGTCTCTATTCTAAATATTTCATTTGAGCCAGGATTTACAGGTTTTTGAGGGAGAGAGTTCCAGATTTGCATTATCTTTTGTAAGTTAATGTGCTTCCTGGTTCATTATTATAACCAACTCTAGCTTGAAGGTTATGACCCCTCATTTTGCATTCACAAATCTGAGAACATCAAATCTCTTTATCATCTTAAACATACCAATAAGATTATCCTGTAGCCTTCAAAAGTTGATGGAATACAGACTAAATTTAAATAACGTGTCCTCATAAGTTATCCCTAATCAAAAATCTGATCATTTTCAGTGCCACACACTCATTTTTGTGTGGACCCCAGATTCCTTTTCACCCCACAGTCCAAACCTTTCACCATTGAACATATTCTAATTTGTTCCCTTCATATCCAGAGTGCCAGGCCAAGCACATTGTTCTCCATCTACCTTTGTTTTGCACACTCATTTAGTTTATGTGATATTGTAACTTGATGTTGCCATCTCCACCGCTTAATGTGCCTACCATGTTAACATCATTACAAACTTGGATATCACTGAATCCCAAAGACACATTGTCTCTGCACTGGCTCCCCAAATGAACATCATTACTTCCTGCCAATCTCCTGCTTTTTCCTCACATCCTCACATGTTTTCTATCTAAGTAATAATGCAGTGTGCATTCCATGCCCTCACTACTCACTGAGTGAGAAGGCTTTTCTTCACACTGAATTTTCTTCTTTTACAAATCATTTTAAATCTGTGCCCTCGCAAGTCTCAGTTGAGCCTGTCTCCATTACACTTCCAGGAAGTGCATTCCATAACTACTGGCTGCGTGAAAAATCTTTTTCTCATATTGCATTTGCTTCTTTTGCAAATCACTTTGCAAAAATCACTGAAAATCTGCACCCTCTGATCCTTGATCCTCTTACAAACAGCAACAGTTAATTCCCATTTCCTCTGTCCAATCCACTCATTATTTTGAAAATCTCTAGTAGTATCAGCATAGCTTTCTTCACTCTAAAGACAGCAATCCTACATTATTCTATCCTCATAACTGAAATCTTTCACTCAGAGCCATTCTCCTAAATTTCCTGCCATTTCAGCTCCTTCAAACTCCATTGATTTGCATTCATCCTGTAAATAGCTAACTGGAGATTGTATCAGGTGGGGGGCCATCACTCCTCTGCAGCTGAGAGATGCAAAACCCAGATCTGTCAATCAAGTGCAAATTTCAGAATCCAACCCTCTTCAGATATTTCCTTCCATGGCTGGTCAAGGTGTGGGATCCCCCTGCATTGCTGCTCTTGAACAAAGCAACCATAAAAATCCTAGCTTGTGTGCTGCAATACAATACATTAACTAAGCTAAGTCTGGTAAACTAGTTCGGCATTCTGCAATTTTCTCGAATGCATTCACATCTCTCCTGTAATATGGTGCCCCAAACTGTACACAAAACTCCACGCAAGTTCTAAAAGTGTCTTACATGTTAACCATTATCTCCATACACTTGATTCGGAGATGGCGGTGTTGGACTGGGGTGTACAAAGTTAAAAATCACACAACACCAGGTTATAGTCCAACAGGTTTAATTGGAAGCACACTAGCTTTCGGAGCGACGCTCCTTCATCAGGTGATTGTGGAGGGCTCGATCGTAACACAGAATTTATAGCAAAAATTTGCAGTGTGATGTAACTGAAATTATACATTGAAGAATTGATTGTCTGTTAAGCCTTTCATCTGTTAGAATACAGTGATAGTTTCACTTCTTTCATGTGTAAATCACTTTTTTTAAAAGTTGCATTCTCGGGTTAGCTGTTAACAATGACCTTGGGTTCATGTCACATTACAGGTGATCACCATTGCACTACACACACACACACACAGATATTCCTACACACACACACACAACCCCCACCCCAGACAGACACACACACACATACAAAGAAATTTATGTAAAACTCTGTTATTTCACTTCTTAGATTGGAATCAATCTAAACATCAGGTCATAGACAAAGAACAAGGGGGCTAACACTTTCAACATATTGTCTAGCTATCACCATTGTTAACAGCTAACCTGAGAATGCAATTTTTAAAAAAAGGGTTTTGTGATTTACACATGAAAGAAGTGAAACTATCACTGTATTCTAACAGATGAAAGGCTTAACAGACAATCAATTCTTCAATGTATAATTTCAGTTACATCACACTGCAAATTTTTGCTATAAATTCTGTGTTACGATCGAGCACTCCACAATCACCTGATGAAGGAGCGTCGCTTCGAAAGCTAGTGTGCTTCTAATTAAACCTGTTGGACTATAACCTGGTGTTGTGTGATTTTTAACTCCATACTCTTGTAATCTATGTCCTTATTAACAAGGCCAAAGTCACTTGTGTGCTTTATTAATTGCTCTCTCAATCTGTCCTGCCATCTCCAATGATCTGTACACATGTACACTCAGGTCCCTCTATTCCTGCATTCCTTTGGATTTAAAGTCCCTATCTCTTCACCAATAAAAAGAGAATCTGAAGCACTAATGCTGATCCCTAAGGAATGAATATTGTTCTATAGGACCAATCAAAATTTGTTCCTTTTATCTTTATTCTCTGTCTCCCACTTCCCATCCAATTACCCACTCCTGTTCCAAAGTTATGTCTAATTCAAGCTTCCCTGGACCGAATCTTACATATTTTGGCTAAGTGCAAGTTGTATTGAATTGTTTGGAGGGAATTTTATAATGAGGCCAAGTGAATTTTCTACTGTTCCTTACCAAACTCACCTCATTAATTGCATACTGAACCTCTAAGACCTTCCTTACATCCAGTTTCAGCCCAATCTTGCCATGTGCCATTTCCAGAACCACTTACCATTCAGCTTACACCCACCCAAAGGAACAGCATCTGTGTTGTCTGTGCCACCTTTGAAAGTCTGCTGTGCACCCATACAAGCATGGTCCTTCACTAAAGACAAATCATGACATGCCTCAATGACTACCATCCAGTGGCTCTGACATCCATAAAATATGAAATGCTTCAAGAGTTTGGTCATGGCTTACACCAACTCCAGAATCCCAGACTGCCTTGATCCCTTGCAATTCCCGACTGGTGCAATAGATCCATAGCTGACACCATCTCCCTGGTCTTACACTTATCCCTGGAACAGCTGGACAAGAAGGATACTTATATCAGGATCCTTCTTATTGACTACAGCTCCGCCTTCTACACTATAATTCCAAATATACTCGCCTCTAAATTCCAGGGCAGAGATCTCTGTGCCACCCTCTATAACCAGATTCTTGACTTGCTGGCCAACAGACCTCCGTCAGTAAGGATAGGTGAGAATACCTCCTCCACAATAACCCTCAACACCGATGTCCCACAAGGCTGCGTACTCAGCCCCCTTCTATACTCCTTACACACTTATGACTGTGTGGCCAAATTCCACACCAATTCCACTTACAAGTTTGCTGATAACACCACCATTGTAGATCAGATTTGAAATGATGATGAGATGGATTACAGGAAAGAGATTGATTATTAGCAGCATGTTGTAAAGACAAGAATCTCATTATAAATATCAGCAAAACAAAGGAGCCGAGGTCATTGACTTCAGGAAGTGGAGTGCAGGGCATCCCATCCTATCTGCATCAATGGGGCTGAGGTGGAGATAATCAAGAGTGTCAAGTTCCTGACAGTGATGGTCACCAGCAATCTCTCCTGGTCCACCCACATTGACACTATGGACAAGAAAGCAGAGCAACACTTCTACTTGCTCAAGAGGCTAAGGAAATTTGGCATGTCCATAAAGACTTACAAATTTTTAGAAATGCATCATGGAAAGCATCCTAACTTGATGCATCATAGTGTGGTATGGCAATTGCTCTTCCCATGATAGAAAGAAACTACGGAGAGTTATGATCACAGCCTAGTCCATCATGCAAACCAGCCTGCTACCCATTGTCTTCATCTATACTTGCCACTGCTTCAGGAAAGAAACCAATAAAATCAAAGACCCCCTCCCAACTTCATTATACTCTCTTCCACTGGACATAAATATAACAGTTTGTATACATGTATGAACAGATTCAAGAACAGCTTCTTCCCTGCTGTTATCAGACTTTAGAATGGACCTCTTTAATGTTAATGTTAATCTTGCTCTGCACCTTCTTAGCAGCTGTAACACTAAATCTTGCACTACGTTCTGTTATCCTGATTCACTTGTGTAGTATGAACTGTCTGTAAAGCACATAAGAAAACACTTTTCACTGTACCTGGATACACATGACAGTATAAATCAAATCAAATCAAATTATGGCCCAGCAGCCGTAAAGCCTTGTTGCAAACATGGCTGATACTCCTTAGCACATAGAGTCATAGAGATATACAGCACAGAAACAGACTCTTTGGTCCAACCTATCCATATCAACCAGATATCCTCAATTAACCTAGTCCAATTTGCCAGCATTTGGCTCATATCTCTCTAAATCCTTTCTAATCATGTACCCACCCAGCATTTTAAGGATTGTAATTGTACCAGCCTCCACCACTTCCTTTGGCAGCTCATTCCTTACGCACACCATCCTCTGCGACAAAACGTTACCGCTTAGGTTCCTTTTATATCTTTCCCCTCTCACTTTAAACCTATGCCCTCTAGTTTTGGACTCACTTACCCTGGGGAAAAGACCTTGAGTATTCACCCTATCCATGCCCCTCACCATTTTATAAACCTCTATAAGGTCACCCCACAGCCTCCGATACTCAAGGGAAAACGGCCCCAGCCTATTCAGCTTCTCCCTAAAGCTCAAACCCTCCAACCCTAGCAACCCCTTGTAAATCATTTCTGAGCCCTTTCAGGGTTAACAACATCTTTTCTATAGCACAGAGTTCAGAACTGAACACAGTATTCCAAAGGTTGCCTAACCAATGTCCTGTACAGCCACAACATGACCTCCCAACTACTATACTCAATGCACTGACCAATAAAGGAAAGTAAACAGCAGAGGCAGTCAGCTGTGAAAGTTCACTGCCTTGTCAGTCAGCTGTGCAGGTTCACCGCTTTGTTTTCACCTCAGACGTGGTCCCTGATCCATCTCTTAATTGAATACACCATTGTTTTAATTTTTTTTGCCGAAGTTCTAAAACAATGCATCAGCTTATAAAACAGTAATTACTGTTCCAACACTGAGAAAACCTCAAAAAAGAAACACCTCTTACAGCCACAATTTTCTCCTATCCTCCATCTTTTTACAATCCTTCTACAATCCCATTCTATAACTAATTGAAGTGAAAAAGATTAGTAGAGTCAAATGTAAGTCCATTACAGTCAAAAACTGGGAAATTATAATGGGAAACAAAGAAATGGCAGAAGAATTGAACACCTACTTTGCTTCTGTCTTCACAAAAGAGGGCACATATAACCTCCCAAAAACATTAGGGAACCAGGGGTCTATTGAGAGGGGGACTTGAAGAAAATTAGTATTAGTAAGAAATGGTTCTTGGTAAGGTAATGGGGTTGAAAGCTGCCAAATCAAGATGGCCTTATAATGTACACCCCAGAGGAAGTAGCCCTGGAAATTTTGGATGCATCAATGGTTCATCTTCCAAAATATTATAGTCTGGAGCAGTTGCTACAGATTGGAGAGTGGCAAATGTAATCCCACTGTTTAAAAGGAAATAGCTTTTTCAGGTGCCAGACACTGACTATAGGGGTATTGCAAGCATTAGTACCTGGGCTCCAGCTATTCCACTGTTTAAAAAGGAAAGGAGAGAAAACACAGTCAATAACAAATCATTTAGCCTAACATCAGTAGTGGGGAAAATGCTAGTTATAAAAGACACGATAACAGAATATTTGAAAAGCATTAGCAGAATTGTATAAAGTATAGGTTTATGAAAGGCAAATCATGTTTAACAAACTTACTGCAGTTTACTGAGGATGAAACTAGTAGAACAAATAAGGGATAACTATTTGATGTGATACATTTGAATTTTCAGAAAGCTTTTAATAAGGTGCTGCATAAGACATTAGTAGACAAAATTGAAGCACATGGGATGGGGGAAATATATTTGCATGAATTGAGAACTGATTGACAGACAGGAAACCAACAATAAGTCCTTTCCAAGTGGAAGGCACTGACTAGTGGATATCGTGAGTGTCAGTTCCTTGGGCCCCAGCTATTCATGATTTAGATAAATGACCTAGATGAAGGAAACAAATGCAACATTCCCAAGTTTGCTGATGATGCAAACTGGGTGTGATTAAGACGAGTGAGGAGAATGCAAGGTGTCTTCAAGGTGATTTAGACATATTGAGTGTGCAGGCAAACACTTGGTAGATGCAATACAATGTGGCTGAATATGAAGTCATATTCTTCAGGGTGAAAAACAGAAAGAAAGAATGAATGGTGATATATTGGGAAGTGTGGATGTAAAAAGGGACCTGTCTATCCTTGTACACCAGTCAATGAAAGTAGACCAACACATAAAAGGTGAGTAGTACAATGGCTTTCATTGCAAAAGGATTTAAGTTCTGATGTGTAGATATCGTACAGCAGTTATAGAGGGTCTTAGTGAGACCATACGTGGAGTATTATGTGCAGTTTTGTCTCCCAACATAAGAAAGCATACACTTGCCATAGAAGATTTGCAGCAGAGGTTCACTGAGCTGTTACTGGGGCCAATAGGACTGTCCTTTGAGGAGAGGTTGGTTTGACTGGGCCTGTATCCTCTAGAGTTTAGAAGGATGAGAGAAGATCTGATTGAAATATAAAAAGGTCCAACAGGACTGGGCAGACTAGATGCAAGGAGAATGTTTTCCCCGGTTGATGAATCTAGAATCAGGGGTCACAGTCTCACAATATGGGGCAGAACATTGAGGACCAAGGTGAACAAACATTTCTTCACTAACAATAGCGAGCCTGTGGATGTCTTTCCACAGAAAACTGTGGACGCCAAATCACTAGATATATTCAAGAAAAATATCAATACTGTTTTAGATTTTCAAGGTATCAATGGGTATGAGGAGAAAGTGGGAACATGCACTGAGATAGGGGATCAGCTCTATCATATTGAATGGTGGAGTAGTACTGGTGGGTTGAGTGACTTACTCCTGCTCCTTTTTTTTATGTTTCTATTTTCTCACCCTCATCACTGTTTAACCAGGAGCTCCCAGTTTACCTGTCCGTAGCTACATCCATTTGAAAATCACTAAGTTGCCTGCCTCCAATGGCCATGCAGATCTGTATATTGTCATTGTCTAGTGTGGAATAGCACATAAAGTAATTGGAAAAATCCAAACACAATCTTCCATTTACAGATAACAAAAGGGAATACCAAAAAAAAACCTAATAGAGGTTGAACTAAATGCGAACCAAATTCTGACATTATGGCCAATGACTATTTTACAATCCATGATTGTCTGCTGGACCCAACTCTTATCTACCAGAATCAAGTGCCAAGGATGTCTTGTCTGGCTTTTATTGCTTGATGCTGCTGAGCTCTGTAATAGGCAAGGATAATTTTCTCCTTTCAAATGTCCTTGTCCTCCTCCTTCTCAGAAGACTGCACCCATTCTCCAGCTCCTCAGCCTCCAAACATCACCTTGTCACTTGCTCCCCTTGTGCACAGTACTGCCGGATGATGCAGCACACTCTGTCCAAACTATAGTGGAAGCTCTGACTCCCTCCTCAGACTGGTTCATACAGCAGAACTGCATCCTCAGCAATCGCCAGCTGATCAAGGCATGGCGGTTTAAACCTGCAGTCCGTACCAGTCAGGATCAGCAATTGTGCAATGGTGTCATCAACCATGATCCATATTGGTATTTCTTGGCCCCCAGTAATCAGAAAAGTAAGGTGTCAAGTCCATCAATCGCACTAGGTACACAAGAGTGCTCCAGGATACAGGAGTCATGGCATCTGCCGGGATAGTAGGCACATATCTCCAGGAAGTGGTAATAGTGATAGCAGATCACTTGAACAATAATGGAATGGAAACCTTTCCTGTTGACAAATTCCGCAGCATTGTGATATAGCCTTCTCAGTGCCATGTCTACATTCTATGGCACCTTACACCTGGGCAAAGTCAACTATGTTCCAAAATCTTACTGCCTAGGCTGAAGCACTGACCTTGTCAAGGGTCAATGAATAAACTGGTGTGGTCTTGCACAGATTGCATTGTTCAATGTCGTGAAGCATTTGTGGTACATAACTGAGAGCCCTACAGAGGTCACCTGCCACTCCCTAAAAGGAACCAGTCACATAGAGGTTGAAAATGGCAGTCACCTTCACAGCTACCAGGAGAGGGTGGTCTCCTATTCTTGTCGCTCTCAGGTCCTGCTCCATCAGCTGCGACAGTTCCATCACAATGTCCTGACTGTCTGGAGCTTGCATTTCCACTTTTGGCCCATATATCTTATTACCCTTGCTTTTCAGAAGCTTGTCTATCTCAGATATAAAACTCGCAACTAGTCGAACATTAACTGCTATTTGTGAAAGATTTCCAAACATCTACCACCTTTTATCTGCAGAAGTCTTCTTACAATCTTTCCTGAACAGTCTGGCCCTGGTTCTCAGACTATGCCTTCTAGATTTGGAATTGCCAATCAGTGGAAATAGCTTATCTTTGTCCACTGTTTTCCTGTTATTATCTTGAAGATTTCTATCAGATCAACCCTTAAACCTTCCAAGTTCTAGAGAAAACAGACCTAATTTGTATAATCTCTCCTCATAACTTAACTTTTGAAACCTAAGTATCATTCTTGTACACCCTCCAAGGTCAATATATTCTTCCTAAAGTGTGGTGCCCAGATCTGTTCACAATACTCCAAGTGTTTTTTGTATAATTGCAGTATAGCTTCTGCATCCTTGTACTCCAGACATCTTGATATAAAAGCCAGTATGTAAATAATACAGTGAGAAGTTGAATGATTAACGTGAATGTGGGAAGGGAGGGTCTTTGGAGCACAGCAGGTACTCCCTTTAGATGTAATGTGTGGGTCACTCAGCCAGTGTGGCACATCCAGCTGAGGTTAAAGCTGAATAAACAATAGCAATGTGGCCCTTATGGTTGGGATGCTGTGTCTCATTGAATGGAGACGTATGCTGAACAGAGCACTGAGGTTCAGTGGTTAGCACTGCTGCCTCACAGCACCAGGGATCTGGGTTTGATTCCATCCTTGGCCAATGGTCTGTGTGGAGTTTACACATTCTCCGTGTGTCTGCATGGGTTTTCTCCTGGTGCTCCAATTTCCTCCTACAGTCCAAAGATGTGCAGGTTAGGTGGATTGGCTGCAGTAAATTGCCCAGTGTCCAGTGATGTGCAGGCTATGTGGGTTGGCCTTGGGAAATGCAGGAATAGGTTAGGTAGTTGGTATGATCTTCAGAGAGTTGGTGGTGTGAAATTAATGGGTTGATTGATCTATTTTCACATTGTAAGGATTTTCTGATTCTATGGTATGCCGCCAATAGCTCTCTTGAAACTCAAAAATCTCTTTCACTCCTCTGTTCCCAATTTGGGTTTCCAATCATTTCCACTGACAGCCTTACACCATTGGTGGGATGATGGCTGCTGTGGCTACTTTCTTAAGAAGGTGAAGTTAGGTGCAGCAGGACCAGAGCTGACAGCAAGTCCAGGAGCAACAGTAGACCACAAGGAACACTCAGCTCAGGGGCAGATCCCAGCTGCAGGGATCCACTGGAAGCTCACAGTTTGGCGACTGTGATTCCATTTTCTGGGGATGAGTGAGGTGCAGTGGAAATAGGGTGTAAGGCCACAGATCAGCCATGATCTCATTGAATGGCAGAACAGAACAGATTTGAGGGACGAAATGGCCTACTCCTGTTCCTATGAGAGATGTTGAAGCGATCTTATGCACTATGCACAGCACCCTTGGACGTTGCACAAATAATGGTTTTCTTTTGGACAGCATTGCTGTCTTTATAAATCATTGCTCCGAACTTCAGCCTCACTGAGATGTTCAATTGGTGAGCACCAACGACACAGGGAAAATCGTCTTTGACCCGAAAGAGACCCCTAATTACCTTCACTCTTCATGCACAGCAAATGGGTAATAAAATGATTGCAGCTAAGGTTTACAAATAGCCCATTCAATGTCCTAGCATCTAGCAAAGATGGAAGTGCACTTTTGCCATCAAACTGCATCTAGAGAATCACAAGTGATGTCAGGAAACACAGATCATGGTGGACATGGTCAGTATAATTTTCCACCTGTTTGTCAACTACCTCAACCCCTCCCTAAGCCCTATCCCCTTTTATATCACACTACCCCAACAATCCATTTCCCCCATCACCCCCTTTTGAAGACACCACATTATATTTTGCCAACAATTGTACGCCTCGCTCCTTGTACTGTGGCATTACATTTTAAAGTGCTCACCTTTTTCTTCTGTGTTCTCCCTATGGACATTATGATGGTGGTCACTGCCATCATTCAACCTCCCTATTCTCACCCCCCCCCCCCCCCCCCCCCTCCAACCCATACTATGCTCACCAATGCTGACCTTCATTCCCCCAATATATCTGGAGCTCCTACTCATCTCTGTCCTTGTGCCCACCTCTATATCCCCCACATCCACACCACTGACTCCCTCGTTCCCTTTGACTGTGACTTCCTATTTCCTGTACAGAGGACCCTTGCATCCTCTTGTCCGATTGATGAACAGATCCCAGGACTCTGATCAACTTCAACAAACAGCTGCTGGACCTCACTGACCAGGTTCCCTGACTGATGGTATGTGATTCCCCAGACTATTTGTGATGGCTCTTGAAGGGTGTGTGTGTGTGTGTGTTGGGGGGAGGGGGGGGGAGGTTGGTTAGCTCAGTTGGCTGGACAGCTGGTTTACAATGCTGAGTGATGCCAACAGCTAGGTTAAATTCCTTCACTGGCTGAGAGTACCTTCTCAACCTCACTCCTGACCTGAGACATTAATTCACCACCAACCATCTCTCTCTAATGATAAACCAGCCTATGGTCTGCTAGGATTATGGTGGCTTCACCGATGATGGCTCTATGGTCTGATCACTGTCTACTCTACAAACAATAGTTGGACAGATCTCCCTCAGTGAGTGCCTCAAGTGTGACTATGGCCTAGTCCCTGAACTCTGTGCAGATTTTGCTCATGACTGATGATATTGGGATGCCCTGACAAAGAGAACCCCCTGCTTCCCCTGCCCCTTGACTGAATTAAGGATTAGCCTCCAAACAGTTTCCAACAGGGTGACTTGACTGAATTAGCGTGCAATATGTTCGCCATGCATGGGCCAGCACATGCTTTAGGTGTTATATTGACATCTTGCTCTGACGTTCAACATGTTTGTTTCCTACCCCTTCCCACAACACTTCCTGGCAAGCATGATTGGCAGTCTGTCTGTCTGGACCAAAGAACATGTCAATACACAGAATGCATGCTATGACAGGCAAGGCAAGACGTGGATGCTGTGAGAAAGCCTGTAGACACTAAGTGAGTGGGTGCTAACAGAGCAAGTGGGCTGCTCTGAGAACCAACTTGTTGCAATTGTGAGCCGGGTGCCGTACTCTACGTGCCTGACTTTGTTGCAGCTTTTCAATGCCAGATACCAGTGTGTCCTGCAAAACAAGTGCGTCCTTTCTGAGAGTCCTGTAAGCGTATTGGAGAAGTACGATGATGGCGAGGAGGTGGAAAATGCCAGATTCCAATGTTCATGAACAAGGTGTGCTTGTAGTTGGTGCCTGTGAATCCTGCCCTGAGATGCTGTCTGGTCTTAGATAACCTGAAGGTCTTTCAGAGAAAATGGTGAGTTGAATTCGCCATGTACGTAATCTGATTTCCATATGGAAATTGTTCAACATCCAGCTGGCTTTCATGTTTGGTAAGGTGGGATGATAAATATTAGTGAGCCGAGTTTGACTACCAGCAAGGTGTTAAATAAGCTATAATCCTCCTCAACTGTCCACTCACTGCTACCTAGTGAGAAACTCACAACACACCAGCATAAACATAAAAATTGGAGTGAGAATATATCTCAGTATTAAGATTGATGTTGCTATGCTTCTCATCCAACTTTGCAACAAAACTTGCCATAGTCTAGGTCACTCATATTGCTAGATTCTGACCAATCTTGTTTGTAATCTCTTCCTTAAAATGTTGTGGAATGATTTCTGTGATAGACAATAAAAAGGAAAGTCACCATGTTCCAGAGGGCTGTTCTTTGATTTGAGAAAAACAACTGGTCGTGAGTCTAACCTGAGGATCACCTTGCATTGGGCGATGGATGAGGTTGGGAAGGTGGGACCTTCATGGTCACCTCAGCCTCTACAAGAGTTAAACTCACACTGTTTGCATCACTCTGCAGCACAAACCAGGTGTTCAGCCAACTGAATGAACCAAACTTCACCTTATCTTTCTGTAATAAATACAGACAAAACAGATACTCCTCTATCGACCATAACCAGGAATGTCTTACATTAGTCAAAAAAGTCATACCCTTCAAAAAGCTTTCTGGACTACATTAATCAGCTCATCCTTCACCACGTGATGTCTCTTCTTGATTGATTCCAGTTACTATCCGACAAATAGCCAAAGAAGACACAAACAGATCAATTGGGCTGAAAAGATTAAATAATCTTAAAGAGAAGATCTTAGACAGATGCGTGAGTATGTGATGAAATATGAAAAATGCCTGGTGGTCCATTCACCAGAATAATTGGCATCAGAACTACATGAATGGAAAAGGAAAGGATGTCATTTAAAAAACATATCTTTGGGGGTCTGGGGTTGGTTAACGTTCATACAGAAGGGGTTAGGAGTGCAAAGGCAAGGAACATATTCATGAACAGCATTTGTAATGATCTCTTCAAGAAATGAAGCCATGGTTAAGGATTATAGCAGAAGATGAAATAGATTGCACTTAACAAACAAAAACATTACAGAAATAAACTACAGAAAACAGCTTTAGCCGAACACTGAGTTTGAAGATCAGTTTAGTTGAGCTGGCAGTCAGGGAAGTTGATGGAGCTGGAGTCAGAGGCATAACCAAAGAGGCTGGCTTTTTGTTTGTTCTGACATTGAGTTTCATGAACATTAAGCCAACTATAATTTGATTTTTGATAATGCAGAACCATATTGCTTATGTGCTTGATTACTTTACAATTGGATTTAGCTTTGTGAATTTATGAGCCACAGCTTCACATTGTAATGACTGCTACTTATGAAAGAAGCAAATGAATGTAAGGAAACAGAATGGAAGGATAAGTTTTTCTTTCTCTGGGAGGGAGACATTAAACACTTCTCCAAGCTAAAACAATCTTCAAATTGAAGAAGGATTTTAAGTTGAAGCCAGGGAAATTGCAAACAGAGCTGCTTTGGAATTGTTTAACACCTTACAGTTCCTGAAAACAGTTCCACTAATTAAAATATTTTGGGGGAGAGGGGAGGGACAACTGCTGTGGTGAATTAAACAATGGGATCTTGCAGTTATAAGATTAGAGAGAAGTAAGCAAATAAGTCGACTTTTCACAACAATAAAGAGGTGAATTGAGAGAAGTAGGTTAGCATTTATAGCAATGAATTGCAGGGATCAATAAAATATTAATAGTCAGAATGGTAAATGTTACAGTAATCTTTGCTGATAATAACAAAGGTAAAATTTGTGAGAAAGTGATAAATTTCTTTTAAGTTCTTTGACAGATTGTTTTGCATCTGCTTATCAAATCTTAATTTACAGGAGCAAGCATATCTGACAGGTCTGTGCAAATTTGCTGGATGATAATCCTTTTCTACTGGGTTTTGGTGTCTTGAAAACAGGAAGCTATTGGCCATTTTGGAATACAATTTTCAGCAGAATTGCAACTAAATTTTACACACTGCTTCCCCTTATTACATATGGTAAATACTATGTGATAACTGCCACAGATTATTGCTGAAAATACTTAGAAACTGACACAAAATACTAGTCTTATACAAATGATACATGATCATGACTTGGCAATTTAGTAGTCATGTGAAGCATATTATGAAAAAGGTGTCTTACAAGTGATAGAAAAGCACAAATTTATGTTGATGAAATATCATATGGTAATATAAACATGGGTTTATTATCTTGGCTTTATGTTACTTACATTTGTGCCTCAAATTCACTAACTCAGACCATAAGACCACAAGATACAGGAAGAGAATTAGGCCATTCAGCCCATCAAGTTTTCTCAATTTTGATCAGGGCTGATATGTTTCTCAACAACATTTTTTTTGCCTTCTACCTTAACCTTTGATCCCTTTACTCATCAAGAAGCTTTCTATATCTCTCTTAAATACTCAGTGACTTGGCCTCTACAGCCCTCTGAAGCAATGAGTTCCACAGATTCACCACCTACTAGCTGAAGAAACTCCCCCTCATCTCAGTTCTAAAGTGCCATACCTTTACTGAGGTTGTACCTCTACAATCCCCTCAGCTATCTCCTTCATAACTCACAATCTCCTCAGCTATCTCCTTCATAACCCTCAATCCCCTCAGCTATCTCCTTCAAAACTCTCAAACCCCTCAGCTATCTCCTTCATAACTCTCAATCCCCTCAGCTATCTCCTTCACAACCCTCAATCCCCTCAGCTATCACCTTCGGAACTCTCAATCCCCTTAGCTATCTCCTTCAGAATTGTCAATCCTCTCAGCTTTCTTCTTCAGAACTCTCAATCCCCTCAGCTATCTCCTTCACAACACTCAATCCTCTCAGCTATCTCCTTCACAACTCTCAATCCCCTCAGCTATCTCCTTCATAACTCTCAATCCCCTCAGCTTTCTCCTTCACAACCCTCAATCCCCTCAGCTATCACCTTCGGAACTCTCAATCCCCTTAGTTATCTCATTCAGAATTCTCAATCCTCTCAGCTTTCTTCTTCAGAACTCTGTGGTGTAGTCCATATGGTCTGGGTGATTCATCCAACTTCAGACCTGTCAGCTCCCTATTTCTCCTACTTTTGGAAATATCCTCTCTATGTCACTCTATCCAACTCTTTCAGTATTCTGGAAGTTTCAATTAGATACCCCCTCACCCTTCTAAACTCCATCAATACAGACCAGGGTCCTTAACTGCTCCTCTTATAACAAGCTCTTCATGCCCAGGATCATTCTTGTAAACCTTGTCTGCAACCCCTTCAATGACAGCACATTCTTCTTTGATATAGGGTCCATAACTACTCACAATATTCCAAATGTCATCTGACCAGAGCCTCAGCAGTATATCTCTGCTCTTGAATTCTAGCCTCTTGAAATGAATGCTAACTGCCCACTGAATCTGCATGTTAACTTTAAGAAAATCCCAAACTAGCACTCCCAAGTCCCTTTGTGCTTCAGACTTCTGAAGCCTTTCCCCATTTAGAAAATAGGCTACACCTCTATGCTTTCTACGACAGTATATAACTTCACACTTTACCACAATCTATTTCATTTGCCATTTCTTTACCAGTCTCCTGGTCTGTCCAAGTCCTTCTGCAGCCTCCCCACTTTCTTAGCACTATCTGTTCCTCCATGTGTTTTTGTACCACCTTCAAACGTAGCAACAATGGCCTCAGTAAATTCATCTAGATCATTAATGTAAAGAATGGAAAATTGTGGTCCCAACACGGACTCTTACAGAACTCCACTCATCACCAGCTGCCATCCTGAAAAGGACCCCTTTATGACTACTCTTTACCTTCTGTCAGTCAGCCAAACCACTATCCATGTCAGTACCTTGCACCTAACACCATTGGCTCTTATCTTATTTTGCGGCCTCATGTGTGGCTCATTGTCAAAGGCCTTCTGGAAATC
The DNA here is from genome assembly GCF_004010195.1 of Chiloscyllium plagiosum. Classification (NCBI taxonomy): domain Eukaryota; kingdom Metazoa; phylum Chordata; class Chondrichthyes; order Orectolobiformes; family Hemiscylliidae; genus Chiloscyllium; species Chiloscyllium plagiosum. The sequence goes on from NC_057723.1 coordinate 40,895,644, forward strand.
CAAATAAATAACATCCACCATGATGGTCACTACATTCATCTTTGCCTCTTGTCTCTCCTGAAGCTCTGGCGTACTGATAGTATCTTCCACTGTGAAAACTGATGCAAAGTTCCCAATCAGTTCGTCCACCATTCCTTCGTTCCCCATTACTACTTCTCCAGCTTTATTTTCTAGTGGCCCAATGTCCACTCTTGTCACTCTCTTATCTTTTATATATCTAAAAATAATCTTGCAGTCTTCTTTTATATTATGAGATAGCTTACTCTCCTATTTCATTTTCTCTCCCAGGAGAATCCAAAGGGTTTTTACAAATATATTAAGGACAAAAGGGTAACTAGGGAGAGAATAGGGCCCCTCAAAGATCAGCAAGGCGGCCTTTGTGTGGAGCTGCAGAAAATGGGGGAGATACTAAATGAATATTTTGCATCAGTATTTACTGTGGAAAAGGATATGGAAGATATAGATTGTAGGGAAAAAATGATGACATCTTGCAAAATGTCCCGATTACAGAGGAGGAAGTGTTGGATGTCTTGAAACAGTTAAAGGTGGATAAATCCCCAGGACCTGATCAGGTGTACCCTAGACCTCGGTGGGAAGGTAGAGAAGTGATTGCTGGGCCTCTTGCTGAGATATTTGTATCATCGATAGTCACAGGTCAGGTGCCGGAAGACTGGAGGTTGGCAAATGTGGTGCCACTGTTTAAGAAGGGCGGTAAAGACAAGCCAAGGAACTATAGACCGGTGAGCCTGACCTCAGTCATGGGCAAGTTGTTGGAGGGAATCCTGAGGGACAGGATGTACATGTATTTGGAAAGGCAAGGACTGATTAGGGATAGTCAACATGGCTTTGTGTGTGTGAAATCATGTCTCACAAACTTGATTGAATTTTTTGAAGAAGTAACAAAGAGGACTGCTGAGGGCAGAGCAGTAGATGTCATCTATATGGACTTCAGTAAGGCGTTCGACAAGGTTCCCCATGGCATACTGATTAGCAAGGTTAGATCTCATGGAATACAGGGAGAACTAGCCATTTGGATACAGAACTGGCTCAAAGGTAGAAGAGAGAGGGTGGTGGTGGAGGGTTGTTTTTCAGACTGGAGGCCTGTGACCAATGGAGTGCCACAAGGATCGGTGCTGGGTCCTCTATTGTTTGTCATTTACATAAATGCTTTGGATGCAAGCATAAGAGATACAGTTAGTAAGTTTGCAGATGACACCAAAATTGGAGGTATAGTGGACAGCAAAGAGGGTTACCAGGATCTGGATCAGATGGGCCAATGGGCTGAGAATTGGCAGATGGAGTTTAATTCAGATAAATGTGAGATGCTGCATATTGGGAAAGCAAATCTTAGCAGGACTTATACACTTAATGGTAAGGTCCTAAGGAATGTTACTGAACAAAGAGACCTTGAAGTGCAGGTTCATAGCTCCTTGAAAGTGGAGTCGCAGATAGATAGGATAGTGAAGAAGGCGTTTGGTATGCTTTCCTTTATTGGTCAGAGTATTGAATACAGGAGTTGGGAGGTCATGTTGCGGCTGTACAGGACATTGGTTAGGCCACTGTTGGAATATTGTGTGCAATTCTGGTCTCCTTCCTATCGGAAAGGGTTCAGAAAAGATTTACAACGATGTTGCCAGGGTTGGAGGATTTGTGCTATAGAGAGAGGCTGAACAGGCTGGAGCTGTTTTCCCTGGACGTCGGAGGCTGAGGGGTGACCTTATAGAGGTTTACAAAATTATGAGGGGCTTGGATAGGATAAATAGACAAACTCTTTTCCCTGTGGTCGGGGAGTCCAGAACTAGAGGGCATAGGTTTAGGGTGAGAGGGGAAAAATATAAAGAGACCTATGGGGCAACTTTTTCATGCAGAGGGTGGTACGTGTATGGAATGAGATGCCAGAGGTTGTGGTGGAGGCTGGTACAATTGTAACATTTAAGAGGTATTTGGGATATGGGCTGGGTGCTGGCAGGTGGGACTAGATTGGGTTGGGATATCTGGTCAGCATGGACGGGTTGGACTGAAGGGTCTGTTTCCATGCTGTACATCTCTATGACTCTATTGCTTTTTAAAATATTCCACTGCTGGTTTGTAAAGGCTTCCCAATCTTTTGGATTCCCACTAACCTTCACCACATGTTATACTTTTCCTTTTGTTGTAATGTTGTCCCTGACTTCCTTTGTCAGCCACGGTTTGCTCATCCTCCCCTTAGTATGCTTTTTCTTCCTTGAGATGAATTTCTGCTGTTCCTCGCAAACTACCCCAGAAACCCCATCAGCTTCTCCACTAGCTTCTCTATTCGGCTCCCCATCCAAACAACCCTGGCCAGCTCCTTCCTCATGTCTTTGTAGTTACAGTTATTCAAACGTAATACTGTTACATCTGATTCCAGCTTCTCTCTCTTAAACTGCAAGGTAAATTCTATCATGTTATGACCACTGCCCCCAAAAGATTCCTTCCTCTTAAGGTCCTTAATCAAGACTGCCTCATTACACATCACCAAATCCAGAACTGGCCATTCCCCTGTGGGCTCTACCTCAAGATGCTCCAAAACCATCTTATAGATGTTTCAGGGAATTTAGGGAATTTGCTACCAACCCAATTTTCTCAGTCCACCTGCATATTGAAGCCCCCGTGATTTTTGTAATAGTACTTTTCTTGCATGAGTTTTTTTAATCTCCTGATGTATTTTCTTCCCTATATCTTGACTACTGCTAAGAGGTCTGTACACTACTCCCATCAATGTCTTTTCTCCTTCTCTACCCACCCAGATTCCACACCTTCTGAATTTATATTACTTCTTCCTATTGATTTAATTTCATTTCTTACTTGCAAGACAACCTCACTGTCTCTGCCTATCTGCCTGTCCTTTCGATAGGACATGTATCCTTGGATATTTGGTTTTCTCCCTGATCCCCCTGCAGCCACATCTCTATGATAACCACAACATCATAACTGCCAATTTCAAACTGCCCTACAAGATCATTTACCTTGCTTTGCATGCTGCATGCATTTAAATATAATACCCTCAGTCTTGCATAGTTGTCCATTTTTCTGCTGTGCCTGAAGCTAGATTCCTGACCCTTTCCAAATTTTCTGTGCTGTTTCTGGTGTGGAAACTTTAATAACCTCTGCTAAGCCCTCCCCGTATCAAACATTTTCCATAATTTTTCCATGCAATGAAACCTCTCCCACCCCCACCTATTTAGTTTAAAGCTGTATCCAACACACTCTTCTCTGGAATCAGGCAGTTACTTTAACATCAAAGCAAAATTGTGCCATCATAATTGAATTTCAGTTTCCAGTTATACAATCTGCATTTATGCCTGGAGTGAAGGGAATTGAGACTTTGGGTTAAATTTCACCTTTCCACCTGTGAACCTAGAAGGCTTATAAAAGCTTGACCAGCAATAACAAAGGTACCTTGGTGCATACATGCCCTAATCAATTAGGGTGGCAGGATGGATTGAAAGAGCAGTTAGGGCATATAGAATTATAGGCTTGATAAATAGGACTATAGAACTAAAGGAAAGGAAATTATAAACCTGTTGAAAATATCAGTCTGGTCTCGACTAGATTTTTTGTCTACTTCTGTGTGCCACACTTTAGGAAAAATGTGAAGATTTTAAAGAGGGTGCAGAAAAGATTCACAAGAATAGGTCCAGAGATGAGGAACTTCAATTATGTAGTTAGGTTGGAGTAGCTGGGCCTGTTCTCCTTGGAGAGGAGAAGGCTGAGCAGAGATTTAAAATCATGAGGCTTCTGGCTGAATAGAGAGGGAGAAATGATTCCCATTGGTGAGAGAATGAAGAATCAGAGGGCATAGATTTAATATGATTTGCAAAAAGAAGAAATTCAGCATGAGGAAAAGCCTTTTTATATAGTGAGTTGTCAGAATTGTGGATGTGGCATCAAATTTGATCACACCATTTAAAAAGAAATTGGATCATTTCCAATGGATATATCTTGTGGCCTCTTGGATGTCCTCACACTGACTCTATGGTAACCACCTTGGACATTCAAACTGCCATTGGGTTTGTTGATGTTTATGCAGCAATGGGGCAGGAGTGAGAGAACGAGAAAAGTACATGGGAATTTAATCTTCCAATGGACATATACTCGACATTTGGAATCCTCAGATCCCTGAACCATGTTTCTGTGATTGCTATTATATCCTAGTCCCAGGTTCCTAACCATGCCCTGAGTTCATCTGCCTTCCCTGTTAGCCCCCTGCATTGAAATAAATGCAGTTTAATTTATTAGTCCTACCTTGTCCCTGCCTGCCCTGACTGTTTGACTTGCTTCTGTTCTCAACTGTACAAAGTCTCAGATTGATCTCTTTCCTCACTATCTCCCTGCATCCCATCCCACCGCCCACTCCCCCCCATATCCCCCCCCACCCCCAAGTTACTAGTTTAAATCCTCCCAAACAGCTCTAGCAAATCTCCCTGCCAGTATATTCATCCCCTTCCAATTTAGGTGCAATCCGTCCTTCTTTTACAGATCGCTTCTACTCAAAAAGAGATTACAATGGTTCAAAAATGTGAATCCTCCCATACACCAGCTCCTCAGTCATGCATTCATCTGCTCTATCCTTTTATTCCTGCCCTCACTGGCTTGTAGCACCGGGAATTATCCAGATATTATTACTCTCGAAGACCTCCTTTTTAAATTCCTGCCTAACTCTCTGTAATCTGCCTTCAGAATCTCAACCTTTTCCCTTCCTATGTCGTTGGTTCCAATGTGGACAATGACCTCTTGCTGGCCCCTCTCCCCCATGAGAACATTCTGCACCCTCTCTGAGACATCCTTGATCCTGGCACCAGGGAAGCAACACACCATTCTGATTTTTGGCTGCTGGCCACAGAAACGTCTGTCTGTACCTCGGACTAGAGAGTCCCCTAACACAATTGATCTCTTGGAACCCAATGCACCCCTCATTGCATTAGAGCCAGTCTGAATACCAGAAACTTGGCTGTTCATGCTACTTTCCCCTGAAACTCCATCACCCTCTACATTATCCAAAACAGCATACTTGTTTGAAATGGGTATAGCCACAGAAGACTCCTGCAGTATCTGCCTACCTCTCTTACCTTCCCTGGAGTTAACCCAGCTATGTGACTATATCTGCGACATTCCCCCCTTCCTATTACTGCCATCCATCACATACTGTTGCTGTTGCAAATTCCTAATTGTTTCCAACTATCTCTCCAACCGATCCATTCAATCTGATAAGATTCACAACCAACAGCATTTATGGCAGATATAATCTGCAGTAAACCCTAAACTCTCTTTCACTCTACTGAAGGCCATTTTTGCTCCTTCACAGTCTACAGATTCAGAAAATAACACCGTCTTATTCCTCTACAAAACACTGCCCCGGGTTAAATTAATAGTTATGGCTTATATTTTAAGTTTAATCAAGTTTAATCATTCTACTCACTACTACAGCCTTTCTGTAGGTCACACTTAAAAACAATACACTTATCTGCTTCTGTGCAGTTAAATTTGTCCAAACAGTTCCTCAAAGATCAGTTGTGAATTTCACTGTTAATTTTCCCAGACGCACTCCGATGTCCAGCGATACATGAATTCAAACAGCAAAGGTAGTAATTTCTCACTCTGGAAACTTCTCGTGACACACCATCATTCCAAGGGTGGAGGATGAAGGCATTAGATGGTCCAGAGATCAGTTGTTGTTTTACCCCATTGAAAAGAGAACATGGCTTGCTTTTTACATTTAAATATCCCCTGGGACTGATTATCTTAGCTGGAAAACATGTTTAAAGTCTTTGGAAACTCAATTGCCAACTCATACAGGGGACTGATTTTGCATTGTCCCTACTGTCCAGGGATGGATGGCATGGTGACATTCCTAGTACCTACCCTGCTACTTCCACTCTTCCTCACTACTCCTGCAATTTGACCTGCAGTGAGAGAGGGATAAGGAGGCCCACTCATCCTGTGAAAACTTCCTGGCCACTTAAGGGCCTGCACCCACCACCAATAGGCAGTGACAGACTGGCACCAGTGACCAGCCCATGTAATGAAACCTGCCAGATTGATGGCCAAGCAAGAGACAGTACAGGTCATACCTCCTTTTTAAGCTCCCTGTGTCAGTTGGATGCCCATTCCCATCTTTCGGGTATTCCTGCTTGAATTCCCCCCTCCCTCTCCCTGCCAACTCCACTCCCTCATCTTCTTCAACAAGACCCATAGCCTGGCCCTGGACTCACCTTCAAGCTTAACTCAGTTGCAACTCATTTTCCTCTGGGTCTCATTGCAATCCCAGCAGTGGCCACTGTTTCCAATGGTACAGCTGGGGCCTAGTGATATACCAGCTATTAAATGACTATAGTACAGGCCGGGTGAGCTTGATGATTGCTTGACATTTATACTGGTGGCACAGACACTGTCCCCAGTTTAACCATCAACTTAGCTGATCCCAGCTGGCATATCATGCACTGGAGGAAACACTGGACAAAATTCTTTAGCTAACCTAAGAATTCTCCCTGCTAAGCTTTTTGTAAACATAGAAAGAGTGCTGAGCAAAAGACTAATCCCATCCCATTGCTAATTTGGATTATGAGTGTAAGTCAGATGTTTTTGGAACCTGATGGGTTCTAAAAGTACCTTCCTGCCTGGATGTGACTGTTTATCCTTTGCAAGTTGTGAATTTTGGACCTCTGGACATTTGTAGAAGGGAAAGACACAATTTGAAACTATGTTATTGATTATACTTAGGCTTTTGCTATTAATGTTTGTCTGAAAAGACAGACTGCTTGCCTATATCAACTGGCGGGTCAGATTGTGCAAGACTCCTTCATCACCATGGCAATAGTATAATTTTCATCGATGCTGTACAACAAACCTCCCTCAATTTTCCCAGAGCTGAAAGAAAAAAGTAAGACTTATTGGAGTGCTGGTTTCCATGCTGTTATTCCCTAATAGGTAGTGAATAGCAACTTGGATGGAAATTGGTTTAATTCAACTATTATTAGATTTTCAGCACTCCCAATTTTCTGAGGAGGGGATTTTTGTGGTATTTAAAGAACCTGCTTCATTATGACAATGTGAAACAGGGAGGGTGAGTGATACTGCCAATTTCCTGGAAAATAAAACAGCTGAACACCAAGTTACCAAATTCATAGAGAAGTTACTTGCGTGAGTTTTGAGAAGATTTGTAGCTCAAGTTGAGGTTCTGGATGTAGGTTTGCTCGCTGAGCTGGAAGGTTTGTTTTCAGACCTTTCGTCACCTTTTATATGGTATAGAATTTAAATAGTTACACATATAAATAATGTATATCTATTTATATTTTAGAAAGTGGGCTACACCAACAGTGCTTCATCCGGAGGCTCACTGAAGATGTTACCTAGTATGGTGACGAAACGTCTGAAAATGAACCTTCCAGCTCAGCGAGAAAATCTACATCCAGAAGCTACTTATCCCTCCATCTTGTAGAATGTGGCCTGAACATAAGTTGGAAGGTATAGCGATCATTAGATAGTCAGTATTTTTGTAAGCCCTTTTTATAAACCCTTTTATTTTCTGTTGGCACTTAAGTTTTCATTTGTCTTAAGCCAATTTTCTTTTGGTATAGCTTCTTCAGATTTGAAGATCATTTAAGCTGAAAACATAGAGGTAAAGGACTTTCACTGCCATCCCTGGGTGTCCAAGTGATATTCCTATTGGCTTCTATAACCTCAATGAGTACAGTGAAATGTTAACATTCACTTTCCTTTGGAGGTGTTGCAAAGTGCATTTTCACAAAGGAGTTTGCACCAGCGTCAATCTGTCCCCACACCACCAATCATTATTATGACATTGAAAGAATCTACAAACAGTTCTGTTGTCGAGTTCTTCAGATATGTCTCAGTCACACTATGTCAATGTTTACATGGTGGTGCATGGGAGAAGTTATGTCAGTGTAACCATTGGCTAATGTTAGTTTCGTAGCTGTACCTACAAAATAATTTCTGTAGACATTAATTCACCTTATGTGAACATTATGACATTATCTGTTGTCTCAAAATCATGCTCAGGAGAAAGTGAGGACTGCAGATATTGGAGATGAGAGTTGAAGACAGTGATGCTGGAAAAGCGCAACCAGTCAGGCAGCATCCCAGGAGCAGGAGAATTGACATTTCAAGCATAAGACCTTCATCAAGAGTGAGCTGGCGCCAGTGGGGGCGGAAGTGGGTGCGGCTCATTCCTGATGAAGGGCTAATGCTCGAAACGTCGACTCTCCTGCTCCTTGGATGCTGCTTGACTGGCTGTGCTTTTCCAGCATCACTGTCTTCAACTCAAAAACATGCTCAGCAGAATGCACACAAACACTCCTGTCTCTCCCAATTATTTTGCATTTTTCCCTGAATTCTCACTTCTGCGTTAGCAAAATTCATGTTTGTTTCTTCAAAGTCTTTTATTATTACTTTAATTCTGTCTATTAATTGGCTGATATACCCTGCCATATCATTCCACTGATAACATCTGCCTGTTTGTTTGGTTTCTTTGTATATTTCTGATCATTTTAATATGCCTGGCTATCTCCTATTACTGAAATTTGGTGCTGGAGAGGGGTGAGCTTCCTTCAGATGCTGATGATATGTTGCATATTTCTAGATTTTCGAGATTTTATTTCTGTTTTCCAACAACACTATATTTTATTTGGTGCTCCTCCGCACAAGAGAGGCACAATTGGGACCTAAATTTTTACTGCACTTTCTTTTCTCACATATTATTTTACAGGAATAGGGCTGTGGAGTGAAACTGAGAGACAGATAAAAGGTTACATAATATCACCTCAACTTCAGCAGCCCTCAAACACAGAGTTGGGTGTTGAGCTGCTCTGTCACCTGCTGAAAAATGTACAGTTGTATTTGAGGATTCGTTACCTTCACTTTGATCTGCCACTTCTTAATCAGCCTTAATCATCTCATAAGACTTAGCAAAGGCCAAAGATAATGCCTTTTAAGATTCTTGGAAAGCTTTCTGAATTTAAGTCTCTTTTATTGATGTGTTCAGAGTTGCGTTACTTTAGGTAATATTATGTTAACTTTGCTAAAATGAATGCTGAAATTGGGTTCTTAATGAGAACAAATATCGTATAGAGCAATAAAATACATTATAACTCTTTCACAGACATTGTTACAGTCTAGGCTCAAGCTGGTTGACTAACTGACTTCCTTGATGGATTACAAAGTACAGCAGCAGTTACTCAAGATAGAACTGTTATCATTATACAAGAATATCACAAAGCAAGATATCATACTCATGCCATCACTTAACTCTCTTAAAGGTGCATGCTTGCCTGATTACACATACATGCAATATCACAACAATCTAAATTCCCACTAACTACACAATCCTATATTCCTTGTCATAAAATAATTTTTGGGAAATTTCCTTTTAAAGTGTTTCCATTGGCCTTTTCTAACTCATTGTTCCTGGTAACGTTTGAAATATTGACTGGCTTTCAACAACCAAGAGACAAAATTTTTGGTTCATTTAACTTTTTCAAGCAACTTAACCTCCACATATTTAATAATAGATTTATTTTTAAACATGTCACATCCATTGAATTCTTAGGGATTATTAGTTAATTCATACTGAGGCGAAGAAATAAAACTGCAAACTGCAAAATGTCTATGGCAAGTTTGATTCCCAAGCCAAATGCAATTTCAAAATTAATTTCTTAATATGGCTAGTAGTCTTAAATTTTCATTTATTTTTCAGAAGATCTTTTCATTTTAAATCTGTTAGATCAATAATTTATTTTGGCTGCTACAAAATCTGTATTTTATTATTATTTGCTTAAAGTAGAATCAAGAGTCAAAGATGGAAAATAAAGTATTAATTGTTCAGTGTCTCATAAGAATTCCAAAGCTGTTCTTTTCATTGTGTCTTATGAAATGTGAAAATTATTTTCACCTTGTTTTGCAGATTTCACATCATGAACTGCCAGACTAATTTAGAGTCATAGAGTTGTGCAGCAATTCGTCCATGCCGACCAGATATCCTAAATTAATCTAGTCTCATTTGCCAGCATTTGGCCCATATCCCTCTAAACTCTTTCTATTCATGTACCCATCCAGATGCCTTAAATTTTATAATTGTGCCAGTCTCCACCATTTCCTCTAGCAATTCATTTCGTACACGCACCACCTTTGCATGAAAAGGTTGTCCCTTAGGTTGCTTTTAAATCTTTCTCTTCTCACCTTCAACGTATGCCTTCTAGTTTTGGACTTCCCTACCTTGGGTATTCACCCCATCCATGCCCCTGATGATCTTATAAACCTGTACAAGGTCACTCCTCTGCCTGCAATACTCCAGGGAAAACAGCCCCAGCCTATTCAGCATCTCCCTTTAGTTCAAACTCTCCAACCCCAGCAAAATCCGTGTAAATCTTTTCTGAACCCTTTCATGCAGAGGGTGGTATGGAATGAGCTGCCAGAGGAAGTGGTGGAAGTTGGTAGAATTAAAACATTTAAAAGTCTACTGGATGGTACATGAACATGAAGGATTTAGAGGGATATGGGCCTAGTGGAGGCAAATGGGACTAGATTAGGTTAAGATAACTGGTTGGCATGGCTGAGTTGGACTGACGGGTCTGTTTTTGTGTTGTATGAATCTATGACTCTAAGTTTAACATCTTTCCGATATCAGAGAGATCAGAATTGAATGCAATATTCTAAAAGTGGCCTAACTAATGTTATATACAGCCCTAAAATGACATCCCAACTCCTATACTCAGTGCACAGACCAATAAAGGCAAGTGTACGAAACACCTTCTTCACTAACCTGTCTACCTGCAACTCCACCTTCACGGAACTATGATCTTTCACCCCAAGGTCTCTGTTTATCAACACTCACCATTACCATTAAGTGTATAAAGTTCTTCCCTTATTTATCCTATCAAAATACAACACCTCACATTTATTTAAATTAAATTCCATCTGGCACTCTTCGGCCCATCCACCCATCTGATCAAGATCCCATTGTGCTCTGAGGTAACCTCCTTCACTGTCCACTACATCACCAATTTTGGTGTCATCTGTAAACTTACTAACCATTCCTCCTATATTCACACGCAAATCATTTATATAAATGACACAAAGCAGTGGACCCATCATGGATCCTTGTGGCACACCACTGGTCACAGGCCTCCAGTCCAAAAAACAACTCTCCACCACTCTGTGTCCAAACATATTGATATTGGAGAACTGCAACTAGGTTATTCTTGTTACTGAGACATGTCTCCTTATCAGCAGCATTTTCCATTTCACCTCAGCTCTCTCCCACTTCACTGCCACACTCTCCTGGTTTGCTATTGTTCCCCAAAAATGATAAAAATTAGAACAACCTCAGGTCAGACCTTTGAACTTTTACAATTGCTATAATTTGGCATGTTGTCTTTTTTGTTGTGAATTTAAATATTCAGAAGTCAGGAATGTAAAAGAAAGAATGTTGAATGAGTTCAATGAACAAAGAAATCCATAGGAAATTGGCACTCAGCTGATTTTTTTTTCGTTTGTAAAATTCCACCCTACACGTTCTCCCCTTTACCATGGAAAAGTCAATTTTCCATCATAGCACCTTAGGTGCCACCTAATGGTGATTTTAAAATACTGCACATAAATGCATTAATCATGATTCACATGGCAGTGTTGTAAGCAGTGTTATTTCAACTTGAAGGAAAAAAGGGCAAAAATCAAAATTTAAAAACAGAATTTAATAAATCTATATGACTTAGTGGAGAAAGATAAGTCCTTCATCAAGCACTTAACTTTATACCTAAAACACAAATGTTTTGTTTCATTTCACTTCAATTGAGTACATTTGAGTTCTTGAATTGAGATTTGCTTATTGCCATGCACTTCTGAAAATCATAGCATGTTGCAAGGATAATGTAGACTATACATAATAAAATAATTGTATCAGTCACCACAAGTAAAATGAGTAATTAATTCAGATTCTAAATAAAGCCAACAATGTATGTCTAATGAAAAATTAGGATGTAAAATATAACTGATGAAAAGCTAATTTCGAGAAAAGATAACAGTTGCTGAGACTATTATTTAATTACCAGTTAATGTTATGTTGGCCACTAATTTAATTTAATTTAATTTAATTTGTTCTGTGCATTGTGGCTGCCTTACTGGCCACATAAGAGTCACTGCAGTTAAGAGTAATTCACTGTTTGTGAATATTGTTTCTGAATGATGTGTTGTAACTGTTGTATAAACAGAGTGTTTTATCATTCAATATATCACTAGTTTTGTCGCAGGTGCAGTGACTGTGTCATCTCTAACTGATGTGCCAAGTTACTTTTTGCCAATCATCAACGTGCATGTAATTTTCAGTTTGGTACATTTGTGACAAAATGAAATTGCATTTAGCTTCAATTGTAAAAATGTAAACATTCTACATGTTTCCATGAAATGTTAAAATCGTAGTATCCCTACAGTATAGATAGAGGTCATTTGGCCCAGTGACTTGACACCAATCCTCTGAAAAGCATCCAACACCTGCACTCCATCCTCGTATTTATCATGGCTAACCCACCTAGCCTGCAAAACCCTGGACACTATGGGGCAATTTTTAGCATGGCCAATCCACCTAATCTAATAGAACCCCAGGTCCCTGGTACTGAGAGGCAGCAGTGTAAACCACTGAGCCACTGAGCCACCCCTCATGACTGTGAAAACAATAAGAAAGAAAATGCCAGTCCAGAATGAACATTTGAAGAGAAAGATCTTTGACTTTACACTAGAGAGCTGTATTTGACAACTTACTACCAACAGACAGAAGTAAGGGAGGTTTATAATACTTAGTGATAGCAAGCAGCCTCAGGGATAACATATGTGCAGACACCAGAAATACTCCAGACTATTATCACAAAATGCAGGTAGCAGTGTTGCTTTAAAGCACAAGATAAAACACGAGCCACTTGATGGTTCCTTTAGTGGTGTGCATTTTATGTTTCAGATCGATATCTCTAACTTGTGAACAATAAATGTAAGGATTTTACTATAACAGTAGATACATAATGATTGCACAACAACAATGAATATGTAATTCTTATCTTGAGTTAAAACACTGTGAAGCTTATAGTTTTTGACAATATCCCAGCTGTAGTACATTGCAGATTTACACAAAAGCAATACCTGTTTTCCAGTAAAGCTACAGAATGAAGCTACAAGACTAGAATCAGGCTGCTAATGTGGAAATTTGTCCAAGTATGTCTGTCCTTTAAAAGCAGTGCAAATCTAGCTCAGCCAATTACCATTCCATTTGCATCTTCCCAATCATCAGCAGTGATGGAGAGATTCAGCAACAATGCCATTAAGCAACTGCTTACCAAGAAATTGCTTCATGACCTTTCCGTTCTCAAGCTTCCTGTGGGGAGCCAGTTTCTCAGGAAAAGCTTGCTGTTTCAATTCAAATTAGGCCTGGGCACTAAAACGACACAAGCAGAATAACCTCAACCACAGCCAACTTAATGAACACGTGACCTAAAGCAAAACCATCGAAATAAAGGCATTTGCCAAGAAGACGATTGATGATACATGCTATCTTTTGCTGTCTTTTTTGTCAACATCACCTGAGAAGTGGAAACAACATGAACAACGTTGTCACTATCTGTTTTTCTAGTCTGCTTATCAAATTCATCTGCCATCAGTGAATATTGCTCTGAGTACTTCTGACTGACTGAAGTCCCAATCTCCAACAGGTAATGAACACAGGCATTAAAACAGTTAACTTTACTTAAGCTAGAGGCAGGAAGCAGAATTGTGAAATAATATTTAATCAATCACTCGTCCTGAAACAATAATTTGATAATTGTGAAATGTCAAATTTCTGTATTATGATAACAAAAACTTCCACAACTTCATAACAACTCGCATTTATTTTGGTTCATTTATGGGATGTGGGCATTGCTGATTAGGCCAGCATTTATTGCCTGTCCCTGGTTGCCCTTGAGAAGGCAGCGATGAGCTGTCTTCTTGAACCACTGCAGTCGACATGATGTAAGTAGACCCAAAATGCCCTTAGACAGGAATTCCAGAATACTGACTGTAGGTACAATCAAGAAATAGTGATATATTTCAAGTCAGTACAGTCAGTGGCTTAGAGGGAAAATTGATGGATATTAATTTTCCCTCAATGGTGCTGTTCTTATCCTTTGAGATGGGATTGACTGTGTGTCTGGAAAGTACTGTCAAAGGAGCCTTAGTGAATGTCTGCAGTGCATCTTGTTGATGGTACACATTGCTCTTTTTGAGTGAGAGTGTTGTTATTGATCTGGTGCTAATCTAGTGGGCTGTTTTATCCTGGGTGGTGTTAAATTTCTCGAGTGTTGTTGGAGATGCACCAATCCATGCGAGTGGAGAGTGCTCTATCACTCTCCTGACTCGTAACTTGTAGATGGTTGACAGGCTTTGAGGACTCAGAAGGTGAGTTACTCACTGTAGGATTCTGAGCCTCTGACTTGCTCTTATTGCCACTGTATTTATATGGTTAGTCCAGGTTCAATTTCTACTCAATGGTGTTGATAGTGATAATAATGCCAAAGAAAATTAAAGCATGATGATTAGGTAAATGGAAGTCTTTTTTGAATGCTGTGCCATGAGCAGGGGTTAAGGAGAATGCCAGCCTTAATGAAAACCCAAGAGTAACAAGGAGAAATCGGGGGGATTTGGGGATAGGGTTTTCAGATAGGGACCTAGAGAAATGGCAGGAGACTTCAAGTTAGAAGAGTGGGTTGGGTTGGAACGTGAAAGTGTACAGTGAGAAGACATCTGCCTGGTTGCCGGGGGATTGGGGGTAGTCAGAGTAAAGAAGAGGAAACTGGTCACCATAGAATTGCCTGAGAGGAGCCTGTTGGCTTGCTGGCATGTGATCCTCCTCTATCTGATACTACACCCTGAAGAGAATGCGCACTTGGAGGGTAGTTCCAGTGCAATGGCCAACCTTTCCATTGACAAAGATATGTGCTTTTATGTCTAAACCATGGGAGAGCACGTGGCCTGCAAAGACTCCTCAATGACCAAAGCAAAACTGTGCTTTTAACAACTGGAAACTCTGTTGTATATTCCCCTACACTCTTAGAAATAGACAGAGTCTTTTCTTTGTGACCACAAGCTCCAAAGACCTGTCATCATCCAAAGGCCTGTCCCCTTTGTGTCTGTGGTCTTGACAGTCACGGTTTCCATCAGTTGCTGGAATATGTCTGTACTATGCTCACAATGAATGCAGCCCTAATTCGAAATGCAACTTCTCCATGCCCTGGATGGGTACGGCTGCATTGATGGAAGATGCAGGTGAGACAGGTGATTGCGTACCAATGTGTGACTGGTGTCATTTTCCTTGGAGGTGGAATATTTATTTTCTCCAGGAGCGGCTCAGTCCTGACCTTTGAATTGCAGAGACCAATAAAGGAATACAAAAAGAAACACATTAAGTTTCCATAGTCTTTGAACATAGCACAGTTTCTGATGTGATCCTGAGTGACCATATGGCTGTGCCAAGTTAGATTTCCTCTGACTTTAATCCCTTGCCACTCCAGCTTTGCTGTTAACTATGGTTGAAGCATAATTTTTGTTTAGAGTTAGTTCAACCCACCACCTTATGTAGATAAATAATAACAAGTCAATTGAGTTTGTTCAAAGTTCAACTGACTTTAATATCACCCTGGCATTGCCTTAACTTGGACCATGTGGACAGGGAGGAGGAATGAGCTGCCATTACTTTAAAAAAGACATTTTAATTTGGTAGGAATGTTCCGAGGATGCCCTTTAACCTCACCCAGGAGAGAAAGCCTGTGCCCTCCACTCTGCCCACCCCCCCGTCTTTTCAATATGCATTGACCTCAATACACACTGATCCAATACCCTTGTTCTGCCCTACCCAAAGTGGAAAAGCCTTCCATGCCCCCAAATGGCCAGGATCCAGAATTCCATCAGACCACTGCAGAGCTGACAGCCAATTAGATTGATTTGCAGTTCCAGAGTGTGGCTGTTATTGTGTGGGGCAGGCTTGCTCTTTATCTATTGACTCACTTCAGAACAGTCCACAACTATGACTTTCTGCCTGTAGGATTAGATTCTAATGTGCAGTTGCGATCTGAACGTCTGCAGTAGCTTTTAACACTGTCACTGCATTAAAATGTGATTTCTAGGTTGCCTGGCCAACTTAACATCAGTGGAATCCACAAATAAAGTTTTAACAGAAGCTTCAGGCTTCCTTGTATTTACATGATGGAAGTTTATGTTTATTCAGTACAAGTTATCAGACAAACAAGTTTGATAATTTAGAAATAGTGGAGTAATAGAGAGTGTCAATTGTAAGGTCACAGCTGGGTGCCATCAGTGTTTTTTTTATATTTCTTTTTCTTTAGACACAGTGAAAGACACAAGGTGCATGAATCTTTATTCAAATTTCCACACCAGGAAGAAAGGAAACACCCGAGTGGCCAGTGACAAGCATTGCCCTTCACATCAAAGGGCAATGCTGTGTGATTAAACAGTGAAGGGGAGGGCAGGGATCAAATCAAAATAGAGTTGGAGGGAAATAATGCACTCGACTCCCTGCGGCACCCACCTCTCCCTGAACCATCAGTGTATATGTGAAAATGCAATCATGTTTCCATTAAGTATACATAAAAACTAATTTCCAGTTAAATTTCTACCTTCTAGTAGTTAAAAACAATTCATAATGTTTATTTAAATTGAAAATTTTATAAATGAATTGGCTGTTTCTGCATTTATCATGGATAATAGTTAATACTATCATTAATTCCATGTATTCCTCATACCTGCTTTCCTGTAGCAGGTGAAGGTCATAAAAATAAGACTAAAATCATATTGGCCTTTCCGCAATTCACAGTCCTTGTTTGCAAGGTTGTTTCATTGGAATTCCCCTTTATATTTATATGGAACAACTTTAATTCTGGATCTTTTCATCCACTAAGTGTGTGCTTGCCAGAAATATTTATTTAAAATGGTCAGAAGACCATCAGCAGTGCAGTATTGAATTTCCAAACTACACTTCTGCTAGGCAAGGTGCCAAGTCAGTGGTCTGATGTTTGAAATTGATCTGTATATATTAGTTTACCAAGTCAAGATTTATGAATGTTACAGCCTATCTCAGAAGCTACTGCAGATCATTTAAGTGTCAGCACTTTCCTATAAACTTCAGCACTCTTCATCTTACTGCCTTGTTTCATTGCAGTTTCCTTCATGAAATGATATTTATCAGTTTTTATTCTTTTCCATTTCTGCAGTTTGGTTTCTTGATCTTTTTCACACCACCTCCAAGCCCTACCATACTTGTAGCTCACAAATGCCCCAACATGACGAGTGATCGTTACAAATTCAGACTTCCTAATATACAAAATATGCATTTGTTTGCAGGTGATCAGTTGCTTTTGCCAATTTAAATGTTTGAATCATTTTTGCATGTTTCTAAAAGAGTAGTTCAGATTTCTACAGTTTATAATTTGTAGTATATAGATCTGAATTCAGCCTCTAATGGTTTCCATTCATTAGCAGTGCACTTTTACACAGCAATAATTTATTTTGTCAATGGTGTGAGTTTTAAGAAGCACATTAAAGGAGGAGAGAGAGTGTGTGGTTAAAGGAGGAAATTTTAGAACTAAGCTCCTCAATGTTTAAATCGTGGCTGAAAAGGGGGTCTTGTTCCAACAACGATCATGTCCCCCACCCCATCTCACTGTGTGTCTCTGCCCCAAAGAATATTCCCAGTGCACACTTACTGTAATGTACACACTTACAAGTACTGTAAATTGGATAAATCTTAACTTGGAAGGCAAAAACGCCAGCTGATCTGCTGCACAGACAATACTGAGACTGATGAGAAGGAAATCAATCAGCAGAGATGTTTTCACACAGGAAAAGCTTAGAGTAGGTCTTTATGGTTTAATTTATTTGAATTTGTTGCATCAACAGGATTTATTTATGTTTCATTCACAATTGAGAGACGAAGCTACAGATTCAAGTTCTGGAAGAATGCACCAGCAATCGTGTTTGAAGGAGGTTCTAAAATGTCTTGATTTAAAACTTGAATGATGTAATACTCATTTGAAGCTAGCAAACCAACCCTAACATCTGCGCAAACTCATGCCAATCTTTAGCCAAAGTCGCAATGATATTAGAAATGACTCTGACAAAGGCAAACTTTCCCTTCTTGTCTTTTTCTACCTGTCAGTAATATTCAACATGGTTGACCACACCATCTTTGCCCAGTGCCTGTCCAATGTTATCTAGTTGGGTGGGACACACTCTCTGGCTTAAATCATAGCAATGGATTCCCGCTTACTCCCAGGGTATCACCTTTGATATCAATCAACGCTGTAGCTCCTTCCTATTTCTCAATCATATGTTTCCCCACTGCAATATCGTATGAAGGCACCTTGCTGGATCAGTGTTTATTTTAACTGATCCTATGAAATTCAGATATCCAGGAAATATGGGGTAGTTCCTTGCCAGCATATCTGCAAAGGAAAATGAAAAGTTCCAGCAAGCCATTACAAGCACTGTCTGTATAATAGAGTTGACTCTCTTTGAAATTTACAAATTACGAAAGGAGGTAAGAAGGATGCAATATCAACCTAAAAATTAACAACACAATCACAGTAAATTAGATCTTTAACCCAAGTTTTAGTACTAAGACTCATGGAAATTCTAATAAAAATTAACAGAAAATCAACATTGGCTGGATTTACAGCCTCCATTAGCTCCTTCCCCCTATCAGCAATAGGTTGGCCAATGCAGCATCTTTGTTTGGACTATACTGTAGGGCCCTCCCAGACTAGTCCAAGCAGTGGAATGTATCTTCAGTGATCCCATAGTTTGCTTCACCATGACCTTGATCACAACATGTGCACCAACTTATTAAAAGTGCTGCTTCAGCTAAATGAGCACACTTTACATCAAAAAGACAATGTCTGCTGTGTTCTGACCCCTCTCCCACCCCAGACCCATGACCACTCCACTTTTCATTGCACTCAATGGAGATCATTGTCATACGTAATGCAGCATTGTGCCCCTTATTCCATAACGGTTCTGCAAATTCCACAAGTGACAGGCACCGTTGGACAGCATTCACCTCCTTTTAGTTATTGCACTAATTTCTGCATCACTGAAATGACAATGTTAGTTTAGCCAGCATCAGTACCATAACACAATCTGTCTTTAACTTGCATTTGATGCATAAGCACATTCACTTGGCATATGAGGAAAGTAATATGTGCAAATTAAGTACAGCTGGAATTTGCTTTGAAACAGCTGCTTCATGTATTTGCCCTGCAACGTCTTAATGTCCAGCAGATGTGACTTATGTGCTTTTGCCCATCAAACTGACTCTGACTTCAACCATCCTGGAAAACCACTTCCCTGTTGCATTCTATATGGAGAGAATGGCAAGTGGTGGCAGGGAATGCAGCTTGTCATTACACCATCAGCACTAGGCTCCATTTGGTTGCCAGGTAACTTTATTCCCTTCCCCTCATTCTATCCTGATAGTCTATTTCCACCCATTGCACTTTCCTTCCCACAGTGTATGTTACAT
Source organism: Chiloscyllium plagiosum (assembly GCF_004010195.1). Lineage (NCBI taxonomy): Eukaryota > Metazoa > Chordata > Chondrichthyes > Orectolobiformes > Hemiscylliidae > Chiloscyllium > Chiloscyllium plagiosum. The sequence goes on from NC_057723.1 coordinate 40,915,232, forward strand.
CTTCACTTAAATCTGTCCTCCTTGCCCTCTAGACCCCACATTCTACCTAATGATATCCACCCTGGTCCTCTATTCTTTATCTATGGTTGTGGTCGTTGCCAATAACCATTCGCCTTAGGGCCTACTGTGCCCTTTGATGCTGTGTTGACTTTGCTTTTCTCCCCAAACCTTGAATTCCCATCTCTTTTGGCAGTGATCTCCTCACACCTTCCTCAACAATCAACAGACTGACCACCCCCCCAGGACTGTATTCACCCCTCCCCCTCATACCTTTGATCAACTTGAACAAGACAGTCCTAACCAGAACCTCAACTGCCATTTTTGTTGCTCCCTGACTAATGTTACGTGGTTCCTTTGACTGCTGCTGGCCTCACTGAATGGAACATTTCCTGTTCTGTGCAACAAAGTCAGAAAACTCCTCTGACAGCTGATGGCCCAAGCTGTTGACAGCCCATGACCAAACCCCTTTACAGCGTGCAGACTGTGCCCCTAACAGTACCAGGACACCCTGGTCGACAGCAGCCCTTCCTGATTGGACTGAGGCCTAGCTCTTACCCAGTTCCAACTTGACCATTCAATGTACAAAATTACAATGTATTGAAGTATATAAGGAAAGTGGAAAGGAACTTAAGCCTTTCTAATTCTTTATTTAAAGGGGTCATGAAAAGTAATTAGCAAACAGGATTAATGTGAATCCCACGGCATTTTATACATACATAAAAAGAGGGTAGGCAGGAGAAAGGGTTGACCTATTCAAGGACAAAGAAGGGAATATATGTGTGGAGCCAGAAGAGGTAGATACTGTCCTAAATGAATATTTTATGTTGATATTCACGAAAGAGAATGAATTGGTGGAGGATGATCTCAGCGAAGGGAGTGTTGAATTTTTAAGCCAAGTTAGTATTAAAAAAGAGGTGTTGCACATCTAAAATGTATTAAGTTAGTTAAGTCCTCTGGTCCTCCTAGGATCTATCCCAGAATATTAAGGTAGACAAGAGAATAAATTGACAGACATCTTTGTATTTTCTTTGGCCACAGGTGGGATCTCAGAGGACTGGAGAAAAGCCAATGTTGTCCCATTGTTTAAGAAGGGTAGCAGTAGTAATCCAGGGAATTACAGACCTGTGAGCCTTACATCAGTGGTAAGGAAATTATTGGAAAAGATTCTCAGGCATAAGATCTGTATGCATTTAGAAGCAAATGGACTTATTAGCAATAGAAAGCATGGTTTTGTGCAGGGGAGGTTGTGCCTTACTAATTTGATTGACTTTTTTGGAGGAGGTGACAAAGATGATTGAAGAGAGAAAGTGGTTGATGTTGTCTATATGGACTTCAGTGAAGCTTTTGACAAGATCCCTTATGGCAGACTGGTACAAAAGGTGAAGTCACATAGTATCAGGGCTGAGCTGGCAAGATGGATACAGAACTGGCTTAGTCATAGGAGACAGAGGGTAGCAGTGGAAGGATGCTTTTCAGAATGGAGGGCTGTGAGTAATCATGTTCTACAGGGATCAGTGCTGGGACCTCTGCTGTTCGGGTTCTGCACAAATGATTTGGAGGAAAACATGGCTGGTATAATCGTAAGTTTGTAGATGACATGAAGTTTGGTGGAGTTGTGGATAGTGAGGGGAATTGTCAGAGGATACATCAGAAAATAGATCAGTTGGAGGCATGGATATGAAGATGGCAGATGGAGTTTAATATGGAAAAATGTGAGGTCATGCATTTTGGAAGGTGATGTACATGTGGAAATTATACAGAATAGAGGGATATGGATCCTGTATGTGAAGACAGTTTTAGTATGGAAGGGAAAAATTAGTTGGTGCAGGCTTGGAGGGTCAAAGGGCCAGTTCCTGTGCTGTATTGTTCTTAATGTTTCCTGCTCAGGCAAGTGACACATGCTGTTGGGGTTAAACTGATGTTCTTGGTGTACCATACAGCAAGATATTCCGCAACCAGCCCCTTCCTCCTCCACTGAACAGATTCTTAATGGCAAAAGCCTGCCAGTGTATCTGTGCAAAATTGCACGTCAGTATAGAAATACTGAAAGTCTTTGGCACTGGTTGTAGTGCTAACGTGCTAACAGACATCATATGACAAGGCAAGGCACAGTTGCTGATTGCAGGCACTAAATGAGTGAGTGCTAAGACAGCAAGTGGGCAGCCCGGAGATGCAGCCTGGTCCAATGTGGGTGCTTTCTCTGCACGCAAGGTCCTGTTGCAGCCTTTCAATGTTAGTTGCAAATGTTCCCTACAGTGCAAGTCTGTATGGCCTGAGAGAGATTTGCAAATGAATCAGAAGTAATACATGACTGTTATGAGAGATTGGCACGCAACATTTGGCTATGTCCATGAAAAAGAGGGACATGCAGCTGTAGCTGTTGCCTTTAAATGCTGTTTGGTGCTGGGCAACATGGAAGTTGCTTGCAGCCAGTGGTAAGCTGAAGTTGCTGGGTACCTGCTCTGATTTCCATGTCAAGATTTTTCAATATCCAGCTTGTTTGGTGCATTTGTTAAAATAAGAAGCTGAATATTAATGAGGCAAGACACCTTCTTAATAAGCATTAATAAGCACATTTAAAAAGCTATAATCCACTTAATTGGCAACTCACCGTTGCTGAGTAGAAACTGACTGTGTCACTTGGCAAATGCATAATATATGCAACAAGTTGTTTCTGATGTTGGGATAGGCCTTACAGACTCTTGTCCAATTCTGCCACATTTCTCAGCATAACCACTTTGCTTCTATAGGATTCCATCTTTAGTATTTATAACTTGCTTTATATATATTTCCCCCATTTGATGTTATTTTACTTGATATTTTAAGCATTTCTTTTATGTCATTTTAATTTTTTCTCAGTTGTTCTTGCATATTACAATTCCATGCTTGAATGCCTATTAATTTTTAATTCAAGGTCTGAAAACAAAATGTTTCACTTCTGCTGTAAAAGGGAATGAAGCATGATCACTTCAATGTTAAAAGCAATTTGCAGGCACAGTTTACTCTTTCTGACTGAGCAAGCACAAGTTTTTAATGTTCTATATTAAGCTACAACCTCAGCAGGGGAGAACAGACATCAATGTAAATAATGATCAGAGCTTCCCAGAAGCATGCGAAGCTTAGGTCTAAACACACACAAAAAAAATCTAGGTGATGAGCAGGGAGTTTAATAGAAGGGACTATGACATTTTATTTCTTTCTTGAACAGGAATCCATTCATTAGCAAAATGAATAATTTGATATTTACTAAGGCCAATAAACATAAAATAATAATCTTTACTAATGGTATGAGTAGTGATATCTGAACTCAGTACCTGTTATTAACCTATGCAGTAGGATATAGAAATCAGCTTCTTTCTTTGATTTGAAAGTCAATTACAATGACAATACCTCGAGATGTCATAGATGGTGCATACCACTGGGTGAACAATTCAATATGGAAATACACTCATCTTTTTCTGAGAAATTAGAATATACACCCATTTGACTTCAGAATCATAGAATCATCATAGAAGCCCAACAAGCCATTCGGCCCATCAGGGGTAAGTGACCATAACTCTATTAGTTTTAAAACAGTGATGGACAAGGGTAGACCGGATCTAAAAGTTAAAATTCTAAATTGGAGGAAGGCCAATTTTGACGGTATTAGGCAAGAACTTTCAGAAGTTGATTGGGGGCACATGTTCACAGATAAAGGGTTGGCTGGAAAATGGGAAGCCTTCAAAAATGAGATAACCAGAGTCCAGAGACAGAATGTTCTTGTAAGGGCGAAAGGCAAGACCGGTATATGTAGAGAATGCGGGATGACTAGAGAAATTGAGGTTTTGGTCAAGAAAAGGAATGACACATATGTCAGGAATAGACAGCAGAGATCAAGTGAATCCTTAGAAGAGTATAAAGGCAGGAAGCGTATACCTAAAAGGAAATTCAGGAGGGCAAAAAGAGGACATGAGATAGCTTTGGAAAATAGAGTTAAGGAGAATCCAAGGAGTTTTTACAAATACATTAAGGACAAAAGGGTAACTAGGGAGAGAATCAAGCCCCTCAAAGATCAGCAAGGCAGCCTATGTGTGGAACTGCAGGATATAGGGGAGATACTAATCAAGTATTTTGCATCAGTGTTTACTGTGGAGAAGGACATGGAAGATGAGAAATAGATGGTGACATCATTTTTAAAAAGTCCATATTACAGAGGAGGTGGTGCTGGATGTCTTAAAACGCATAAAGATGGATAAATCCCCAGGACCTGATCAGGTGTACCCTAGAACTCTGTGGGAAGATATGAAAGTGATTGCTGGGCCCTTTGCTGAGATATTTGTATCATCGATAATCACAGGTGAGATATCAGAAGACTGGAGGTTAGCGAGCATGGTGTCACTAATTAAGAAAAGTGGTAAGGAAAAGTCAGGGAACTATATACCGGTGAGCCTGACATCAATGGTGAGCAAATTGTTGGAGGAAATCCTGTGGGACAGGATTTATCTGTATTTGGAAAGGCAAGGACTGATTAGGGATAGTAAACATAGCTTTGTGCTTGGGAAATTATGTCTTACTAACTTGATTGAGTTTTTTGAAGAAGTATCAAAGAAGATTGAGGGCACAGTGATGGACATGATCTATGTGGACATCAGTAAGGCATTCAACAAGGTTCCTCATGGTAGACAGGTTAGCAAGATTAGATCACATGGAATACAGGGAGAACTAGCTATTTGGATGCAGAACTGGCTCGAAGGTAGAAGACAGGGTGGTTGTGGAGGGTTGTTATTCAGACCAGTGGTGTGTCTCAAGGATCAGTGCTGGGTTCACTGCTTTTAGTCATTTATATGAATGATTTGGATGTGAACTTACAAGATACAGTTAACCAGTTTGCAGGTGACACCAAAATTGGAGTTGTAGTGGACACTGAGGAAGGTTACCTCAGAGTACAATGGCAGGTTGATCAGATGGGCCGATGATTCAATTTAGATACATATGGGGTACTGCATTTTGGAAAGGCAAATCAGGGTAGGACTTATACACTTAATGGGAAGTGTTGCTGAACTTGGAGTGCAAGTTCATAGTTCCTTGAAAATTGAGTCACAGGTCGATATGATAGTGACAAAGGCTTTATTGGTCAGAGCATTGAGTATAGGAGTTGAGATGTTATGGTTGTTCAGGACATTGGATAGGCCACTTTGGGAATATTGTGTGCAATTCTGGTCTCCCTCCTATAGGAAGGATGTTATGAAACTTGAAAGGGTACAGAAAAGATTTACAAGAATGTTGCCCAAGTTGGTGGGTTTGAGATATAGTTGAAAACTGTGGCGCTGGAAAAGCACAGCTGGTCAGGCAGCATCCAAGGAGCAGGAGCAGTATTCCTGATGAAGAGCTCATGCTCGAAAATTTGACTCTCCTGCTCCTTGGATGCTGCCTAACCGGCTGTGCTTTTCCAGCGATGGACTTTGTGACTCTGATCTCCAGCATCTGCAGTCCTCACTCTCTTCTGGGTTTGAGCTACAGGCTGAATAGGCTGGGGCTGTTTTCTCTGGAGTGTCAGAGGCTGAGGCGTAATCTTGTATAGATTTACAAAATCAAGAGGAGCATGGATAGGGTAAATGGACAAGGTCATTTCCCTGGGGTGGAGTAGTCCAGAACGAGAGGGCATAGGTTTTAGGATGAGAGGAGAAGGACTTAAAAAGGACCGAAGGGGCAACTTTTTCACATAGAGGGTGGTGCATGTATGGGATGAGCTGCAAGAGGAAGTGGTGGAGGCAGGTATTTTCAAATGTTGATTGGGGGCAGATGTCAAAGGCATCTGGATGGGTATATGAATAGAAAGGGTTCAGAGGGATGTCAGCCAAGTCCTGGCAAATCGGACTAGATTAATTTATGATATCTGGTTGGCATGGACAAGTTGGACTGAAGGGTCTGTTTCCATGCTGTACAGCTCTATGACTCTAAGTCCACACCGACCCTCCAAAAGCAACCCAATCAAACCCATCCCTCTGCCCTACCCCTGCATTTCCCAAGGCTAACCCACTTAGCCTGCATATCTTCAGACACTAAGGGACAATTCAATGAGGCCAATCCACCTAACCTGCACATAATTGGACTATGGGAGGAAACCAGAACACATGGAGGAAACCTCATACAAATACAGCGAGAATGTGCAAATTGCACCCAAGTCGGTCATCTCTGCTCCAGGACACGGATTCTGAGTAATCCAAGATGGAGGGTGGGAAAAATTTCTGGCTGTAACAGCTGCTCCTTTTTTTGAGGTATTTTAGGCGCTGAAGGTGATTTCCTCAAATTCTAGGAGGAGCAGTGACTGTTTTACATGCTGTTGCATTGTTTTGGAACTATGGGGGAAAAAAAGTCAAAACAACAGCAGTTTTAAAAGGGAGAAAAACAGACAAAGGAAGCACTTGAATTCAAGTATCGCTGGACATCAGAGTGTGTCTGGGAAAATTAACAAACAGTGAAATTCACAACTGATCTTGGAGGAACTGTTTGGACAAAGTTCACAGCACAGAATCAGATAAGTGTATTGTTTTAAGTGGCCTACAGAAAGTCTGCAGTAGTGAGTACAGTGGTTTTTTTCTTGATTATATGTTTTTAGAGATATGTCTCTTAATTAAACTTAAAATATAAGCCATAACTATTAATTTAACCTGGGGCAGTGTTTGTAGAGGAATAAGATAGTATTATATTCTGGGTCTGTAGATTGTGAAGGAACAAAAATGGCCTTTAGTAGAGTGATATGTGCTGCTTGTCAGATGTGGGAGTTTAAAGAGAGTTTAAGGGTTACTGCAGATTATATCTGCCGTAAATGCTGTTGGATGCAAATCTTATCAGATCAAATGGATCGGGTGGAGAGACAATTAGAAGCAATGAGGAATTTGCAACAGCGACAATATGTGATGGATGGCAGTTATAGGAAGGTGGGGGGGAATTTCAGATACAGGCAAATAGCTGGATTAACTCCAGGAAAGGTAAGAGAGGTAGGCAGCTAGTGCAGGAATCTTTTGTGGCTATACTCATTTCAAACAGGTATGCTGATTTGGAAAATGTAGGGGGTGATGGATTCTCAGGGGAACGTAGCACAAACAGCCAAGTTTCCGGTATTGAGATTAGCTCTAATGCAACGAGGGGTATGTTGGGTTCCAAGAGATCAATTGTTTTAGGGGATTCTCTAGTCCAAGGTACAGACAGACGTTTCTGTGGCAAGCAGCGAAAAATCAGAATGGTGTGTTGCTTCCCTGGTGCCAGGATCAAGGATGTCTCAGAAAGGGTGCAGAATGTTCTCATGGGGGAAGAGGGGTCAGCAAGAGGTTATTGTCCACATTGGAACCAATGACATAGGAAGGGAAAAAGGTTGAGATTCTGAAAGGAGATTACAGAGAGTTAGGCAGGAATTTAAAAAGGTCCTCGAGAGTAGTAATATCTGGATTACTTCCAGTGCTACAAACTAGTGAGGGCAGGAATAGGAGGATAGAGCAGATGAGTACATAGCTGAGGAACTGTTGTATGGGAGAAGGACTCACATTTTTGGATCATTGGAATCTCTTTTGGGGTAGAAGTGACCTGTACAAGAAGGACGGATTGCACCTAAATTGGAAGGAGACTAATATACTGGCTGGGACATTTGCTAGAACTGCTCAGGAGGATTTAAACTAGTAAGGGGGGGGGGGGAGAGAACACCCAGGGAGGTGGTGAGGAAAGAGGTCAATCTGAGACTGGTACAGTTGAGAACAGACGTGAGTCATGCACTCAGGGCAGGCAGGGACAAGGTAGGACCAATAAATTAAACTGCATTTATTTCAATGCAAAGGGCCTAACAGGGAAGGCAGATGAACTCAAGACATGGTTAGGAACATGGGACTGGGATATCATAGCAATTACAGAATGGGCAAGACAGGCGGCTTAATGTTCCAGGATACAAATGCTACAGGAAAGATAGAAAGGGAGGCAAGAGAGGAGTGGGAGTGGCGTTTTTGATGAGGGATAGCATTACAGCGGTGCTGAGGGAGGATATTCATGGAAATACACCCAGGGAGGTTGTTTGGGTGGAACTGAGAAATAAAAAAGGGATGATCATCTTATTAGGATTGTATTATAGACCTCCTAATAGTCAGAGGGAAATAGAGAAACAAACTTGTAAGGAGATCTCAGCTATCTGTAAGAATATTAGGGTGGTTATGGTAGGTGATTTTAACTTTCCAAACATAGACTTGGACTGCCCATTCTGTTAAGGACTTAGATGGAGAGGAATTTGTTAAGTGTGTACAAGAAAATTTTCTGATTCAATATGTGGATGTACCTACTAGAGAAGGTGCAAAACCTGACCTACTCTTGGGAAATAAGGCAGGGCAGGTGACTGAGGCGTCAGTGGGGGAGCACTTTGGAGCCAGCAACCATAATTCCATTAGATTTAAAATAGTGATGGAAATGGATAGACCAGATCTAAAAGTTGAAGATCTAAATTGGAGAAAGGCCAATTTTGATAGTATTAGGCAAGAATTTTCAAAAGTTGATTGGGGGCAGATGTTCGTAGATAAAAGGGTGGCTGGAAAATGGGAAGCCATCACAAATGAGATAATGAGAATCCAGAGAAAGTACATTCCTGTTAGGGTGAAAGGAAAGGCTGGTAGGTATGGGGAATGCTGGATGACTAAAGAAATTGAAGGTTTGGTTAAGAAAAAGGGAGCAAATGTAAGGTATAGAAAGAATAGATCGAGTGAATCCTTAGAAGAGTATAAAGGAAGTAGGAGTATACTTAAGAGGGAAATCAGGAGGGTAAAAAGGGGACATGAGATTGCTTTGGCACATAGAATTAAGGGGAATCCAAAGGGTTTTTACAAATACATTAAGGGTAACTAGGGAGAGAATAGGGCCCCTCAAAGATCAGCAAGGTGGCCATTGTGTGGAGCCACAGAAAATGGGGGTGATACTAAATGAATATTTTGCATCAGTATTTACTGTTGAAAAGGACATGGAAGATATAGACTGTAGGGAAATAGATGGTGACACCTTGCAAAATGTCCATATTACAGAGGAGGAAGTGCTGGATGTCTTGAAACGCATAAAGGTGGATAAATCCCCAGGACCTGATCAGGTGTACCCTAGAACTCTGTGGGAAGCTAGAGAAGTAATTGCTGGGTCTCTTGCTGAGATATTTGTATCATGTCTCACAAACTTGATTGAGTTTTTTTGAAGAAGTAACAAAGAGGATTGATGAGGGCAGAGTGGTAGATGTGATCTATATGGACTTCAGTAAGGTCTTCCACAAGGTTCCCCATGGGAGATTGGTTAGCAAGGTTAGATCTCACGGAATACAGGGAGAACTAGCAATTTGGATACAGAACTGGCTCAAAGGTACAAGACAGAGGGTGGTAATGGAGGGTTGTTTTCAGACTGGAGGCCTGTGACCAGGGGAGTGCCACAAGGATCGGTGCTGGGTCCTCTACCTTTTGTCATTTACATAAATGATTTGGATGCGAACATAAGAGGTACAGTTATTAAGTTTGCAGGTGACACCAAAATTGGAGATGTAGTGGACAGCGAAGAGGGTTACCTCAGATTACAACAGGATCTTGACCAGATGGGCCAATGGGCTAAGAAGTGGCAGATGGAGTTTAATTTAGATAAATGTGAGGTGCTGCATTTTGGCAAAGCAAATCTTAGTAGGATTTATCCACTTAATGGTAAGGTCCAAGGGAGTGTGGCTGAACAAAGAGACCTTGGAGTGCAGGTTCATAGCTCCTTGAAAGTGGAGTCATAGGTAGATAGGATAGTGAAGGCGGCATTTGGTATGCTTTCTTTTATTGGTGAGAGTATTGAGTACAGGAGTTGGGAGGTCATGTTATGGCTGTACAGGATATTGGTTAGGCCACTGTTGGAATATTACGTACAATTCTGATCTCCTTCCTATCGGAAAGATGCTGTGAAACTTGGAAGGGTTGAGAAAAGATTTACAAAGATGTTGCCAGAGTTGGATGATTTGTGCTTTAAAAAAGAGGCTGAACAGGCTGGGGCTGTTTTCCCTGGAGCGTCAGAGGCTGAGGGGTGACCATATAGAGGTTTACAAAATTATGAGGGACTTGGATTGGGTAAATAGACAAAGTCTTTTCCCTGGGGTCGGGGAGTCCAGAACTAGGGGGCATAGGTTTAGGGTGAGAGGGGAAAGATATAAAAGAGACCTAAGGGGCAATGTTTTCAATTAGAGGGTAGTACGTGTATGAAATGAGCTGCCAGAGGAAGTGGTGGAGGCTGGTACAATTGCATCATTTAAAAGGCATTTGGATGGGTTTATGAATAGGAAGGGTTTGGAGGGATATGGGCCGGGTGCTGGCAGGTGGAACTAGATTGGGTTGGGATATCTTGTCGGCATGGACGGGTTGGACTGAAGGGTCTGCTTCCATGCTGTACATCTCTATGACTCTATGACACCTCTGCAGGATTTCCTCAGGGTAGTGTCCTAGACCCAACCATCTCCAGCCACTTCATCAATGGCCTTCCTTCCATCTTAATGTCAGAAATGGGAATGTTTGCTGATAATTGAACAATATTCAGCCCCATTCGTTACTCCTCAGATACTGAAGTAGTCCAGGTTCAAATGCAACAAGTTCTGGAAATTATACAGGCTTGGGCTGCCAAGTGACAAGTAACATTTTTGCCACACAAAGACCTTCACCAGTCAGAGACAGAGACAATCTGACCACTGCCACTTAACATTCAATAGTGTTACCATTACTAATCCCCCACTATCAACATCCTGGAGTTACCATTGAAACAGAAACTAAACTGGACTCATGGGCCGGGTGCTGGCAGGTGGGACTAGATTGGGTTGGGATATCTGGTCGGCATGGACGGGTTGGACCGAAGGGTCTGTTTCCATGCTGTACATCTCTATGACTCTATGACATAAACAGAGTGGCCATAAGAGGCTAGGAAACTTTTGACGTGAAACTCACCTCCTCACTCCCCAGAGCCTGTGTCTTCTATAAAACACAAGTCAGGAGTGTGATGGAATACTTCCCAGAATGAGTGTAGCTTTAATAACACTGAAGAAGCTTGACATCATTCAGGATAAAGCTGCACATTGATTGGTATTACATCCAGAAATATTCCCTCCACAACCAACACTCAGGAGTAGCATTGTATATTACTTGCAAGACACACTGCAGAAATTCACCAAATATCCTCAGACAGCACCTGCCAAACCCATAGCCACTTCCATCGAGAAGAATAAGGGCAGCAGATATATGGAAATATCACCACTGTCAAGTTCCCCTCCAAGCCATTTACCATCCCATCTTGGAGGTCTATCACCATTCCTTCACTGTTGTTGGGTCAAACTCCTGGAATTCCCTCCCTAATGGCATTGTGTGTCAACCCACAGCAGGTAGACCACAGAGGTTCAAGAGACAGCTCACCACCACTTTCTCAAGGGCAAGTAGGGAGAGCAATAAATGCTAGCCAGCTAGCAACACCCATATCCTACAAATGAATTTTTAAAAACTCCAAAGATTAAACCTTGTTCTTAGAAATATTTATAACAGGTTTGTGTGTCTGGTATATAATTGAATGAAGTCGTCTCAAAAATATCTGAATGCACCTAAAATTACCTAATGATACTCAGAACCTTTAAAATGTTGCATGTTTTATGTTAGTAACCAAACTGTAGGAATTGGAATTATTTTGTATGAGACAGGAACCATGTGAATCCAACATTGACACATTTATGTTTCCATGTATTTTCACGTATCAGAAATTTCACTGTTGAGAATCTACTCTTCCAGGCTGGATTATTTGCTCTTGATGGGGTTTTATTAAGTAAAATGATGTTCTGACTTCAGCAGCTGCTTTACAACAATTCTTCCACATACTTAACTCTCATCTTTCCTGACAATCCTATTTCACATCACTGCCTACGACGAATTGAAAAAACATGATAGCACATTTGAAATGGACTATTTGAGATTATTCGAGCCTTAAGATTTTAAAATTCCACTTAATCTGCAGTATATTAGATAGTGCCTAATGTATTATTCATCGCTAGTTCCCAGCCTTATGCTGACCTGTTTTCTGTCAGCATCACCTTTTCTTTATACTAAATCCCATCTATTGCCATTTATGGAGTATCATACATAGACACATTTTCTTATTTATACTTGCAACAATAAGAAATCCTGCACAATTTCTAAAATCAGCACTAAATAGTTATCCAATCGTCAGTCATTATTCAAAGTTTATCAGGAAATCAACATCACTTTAGCAGCATTCACCACTCAGTTAATTATTTCTACATTGTGCCGAGCAAACTGTGACATTATGAGGAATTAACTGCCCAAGATAAAGAAAAGAAACTTTGAATCAACCATCGATATTCAACTTACAATTTCATACAGTCCATTTACTGTGTACAGGATAACATGCAAAATTGTTGAAACTGCTTTGATCACCTTACGGCATGATAATCAGTTTAAGTATAGTTGCCTGAGTTAATACAACAACAGGATGGAAATGTCATCTGTAAGACTTTAAGCTCCTTCATTTTAATCAAATATTATTAGTCTTTAATATTTCTTCATCAAAATCTGATTTATGTTTAGCTGTTTTTCCAAAGTTCTGTGGGTTGTTGAACCATTGTGATTTGCTCAGATTGTGAGACTAATTGTAATTCTCACCTCATTCAGTGAAATATATTTTGCGCCTTGATAACCATAGAATGCCCACTATGTGGAAACAGGCCATACCGCCCAACAGGCCCACACCAACCCTTCGAAGACCATCCCACCCAGACCCATCTCCTTACCTTATCCCTGTAACCCCGTGACTACTGCACCTAACCTACACATCTCTGAACACGATGGACAATTTAGCACAGCCAATCCACCTAACTTGCATATCTTTGGAGGTCTAATATCAGAGTCAGCTTGAACCATGTCATTTGGCCTCTCAGCAGATTCCTAGGAGGAAGAACTCCTCCTTGATGGACACGCCATGGTCCATGTGGGAGATCCCAGTATTACTGGCTGCCCCAGGCCCAAGAGAGTGACACCAGAACAACCTTCACCTCACCTCCAAGTCAAGTTGGGTTATTAGACCTCACTTCTTTACATAATATTAATCTAATGGTTAACCAGTTTTGTTTTATATCACTGCATTTGGAAAAATCAATCAATAGCAATTCATTCTGAAAGCCTGATTGAGTTATGTATTTGTTTGAGTTAGTATGTATTGATTATGTTACAAAATTAATTAATTAGCTATATAATACAGACGCCAGAATACTCAGTAAATCAGTGATTCACTGTAGTGCAGATACATACCTGATGGTTATATAAAGGCATTGCAAACTCCAGCAACCCTTGAGTCAAAAGTTAGAAACTATGATCCAGTCAAGATTAATCAGGTTGTATCACTGGAAGTGAACAGATGTTGCACATAATGAATAGGGCCCTATTTACTGCTGCACAGGTTTCTTATCAGTTTGAATTTGTAATTAAAATAAAATCAAATTAGTAACAGAGTTAATAATTATTCCAGTTTGGCTCTGACTGCAAGATGGTGCTATGGGCAGAAAGGGGTTAAAAAATGGAGTTTTATAAAGTCCTTATACACAGAATCAATAGAAGACTGTAGTTGTAACAGCCCATTCTGAGGAATAAAGAGCTTTTCCACACGTGTGAAATACCAAGACCAGAGGTAAAGAGGAGACTGTTGAATGCACTGTGACCAAACCATAAGCAGAAAGCACAACTGAATATAAAGCCATTATCAGAGGTTCGTTTGATATAATTTTGTAAAGTACGTTTCTGAGATAAGTCTCCAAGCATCCTGTTGCCTTAATTGATTTAATTTCTTCAGGACAACAATTAAAGGTGAATTCACCTTCACCCTATTGGCTGGGCCTGCCCTTCCTTCCCAAAGAAACTTACCAAAATACACCCTCATGCTTGTGCTGTTGCCTCCAATAAGCACCGGCACCAGTAAGAGAACTGAGTTGCTGTCCCTCTAATTGGAACAACAATTCTATAGGACTGGCCTCCATCCAACTGGGGAAGCCACCTGTTAATTAGCCACAAATTGTCATGCCAGGGTCTTGTTGAAGAAGGATTGACTTCTGCTTTTGTTCTTTTGGCAGGAGGACATCCTCTGCTGATATTTTAGACCTGTGTTTGAATGGATGTTCGTGAATGATAAAGCAAGGAGAACTATGAACAAGGGATAGCCGGTATTAAAGGACAAGCTGTACAGGTTCAGGAATCGCTAAAGGCAAATGGGTATTGCATGAAGAGAATTCACAGCATGAAGATTGTATTGAAGCTAACCATAATATTTCCAGTAATTGTAAAATTGTGAAAACCCCCCAACATTAAAACTGTACCAGATTAGTGAAACATTATTTACAGATCTATTGGAACCATTCACATTATGAAAAATGTTTAGATTTATTTATTTTATGTTTTAAATCCACAAAACAATGTTCAAAATAATTCTTAACATTATTCCAGTTTCTCTATCAATACTTCTGTGTAACATGGTTGTTGTAGTGACATCTATTGTAAATATTAACCCACAAATGCAAACCGTAGTTCAGGGATCAAGATGATAGTGAAGACTCTCACACAGAACTGGAGACAATATTAGAAGAAAAATATGAATATTTTAATATTTAATTCATCTAAAATGATTTACAAATGCTTTGTTTCATACGCGGAGATGGCGTTGGGTATATTGCTCATTCAGAGAGCTGGTACAGATACAAGAGGCTGAATCATCTCCTCCGGAGCTCATGATTGTGTGAAGCGATTTGAGGAAGTTGTGGGAGCTGAAGAATCAGGGCCATCAAGAAATACATTAACTCAATCTCACCAAGTGAGGAATAGGATTGATGCTCATGGTGTGAAGAAGTTAACGAAACACAAAGGAGGAAGAATTGTGTCAGATGTACTACAAATATAGTTTGTTTTATACCTGTGTTTAAACATTTAGTTTTATTTATATTTCAGAGTGGCCATATTGGATGCTCACGTTGAGGAGACTTGATATTCCCCCTGGCTCATTTAAACATGGCCAGGTTTTCAAGGCTGAGTTTTTGGTGAAGAAATTGCTTGACAGTTCCAGGCTGCTCCACTATTAAATAAAACTGGCATTTGGATCAACTTCCCACTATGCCATTTAAATTACTGACAGGAACAGGTCGGAAAGTAACTATTTTTAATTAGTTAACTTTCCAGATTTAAAAGTTATTTTAAATGGTTACAAAATTATTAACCTCACTGAAACAATTCTCACTTCTTTGGAGATCAGAGAAATCCACTGTGTTACTTTGGCTTTTAGATTTGTTAATACTGATTCCTGAGGCCTCCATCCACAGGTACCCCCTTGTCTTCATGAGGAAGTCTTGGAACCAGCAACAACTGTCTTCATATGTACAGCAAAGGAAATACATCTACTTCTGCTTTTCTCTTCCTTTTGTCTTTTTATCGCTGCCATCAAGACTCCTTTTTTTTGTCCTCTGTTGGATATCTTGCCTAACAAATGTCAATTTTTCAGCACCCATTATTTTCATGTGCTTCTGTCATCATTCAAGATTTGACATTCTTTAAATAAGCAATCTTAGCTACAGTTTGGAGATGTTCTCTCTGGAGCAAAGGAAATTGAGGGGGGATTTGATAGAGGTGGACCAGATTATGTCAGATTTAAATGAGGATCAAGGAAAAGCTGTTCCCATTATCTGATTATGCAAGGATTACAAGGGTGTAATTTTAGGTTTTGGGCAAGGGATGCAAGGGATTGTGAAGCAGAAAATGTTTTCTTAACAAATGGTAATGACTCTGACTTCTCTGCCTGTGAGAGTGCTGGAAGAAGAAAAAAAAATCAATGATTTTGAAAAGAAATTGAATGGAAACTCAAAGGGAATAAACTTTCAGGACTTTGTGGTTTGAGTGGGGGATTAGGACGGACTGGAATTCACTACAAAGAGCTAACATGGACTTGGTAGGCTGAATCGTCTTCTTATGAGCCAGAATGGGTTTGATTTTATTGGACACTGTAGTCCTCAAACGGGAACCCCCACCACCCCTACCAGGTTTAGAAGTCAGGGTGAACTCACTTGCCATCCTGACAGTTGTCCCACTAGCACCAAGTGGTTGGAGGTAGGATTTCTGTTGTAAGAGAGTGGCCTCTACACAGAGGAGCCTGGGTATGTTTGAGTTCACAGATCCTGATGAGGATGGTGAATAGGATGGGGTTGGGCCACTGGCTCGATTAACCATGCGACGCACAGTTAAAGTTCAGGAAGGTCTTTACATTGCAGTGATGGACCAGTAACGTGGTCCATTGGAACCTTACAAAGGGAAGAATTAAAAGATCACCCCATCTGCACTAAAACCACGGATGACTGCAGGCCACTGCAGATGGAATGAGGTACCAGAGGAAATGGTGGATATTGGAATAATTACAGCATTCAAAAGGCATCTCAATGGGTATATGAAGAGGAAGGGTATAGAGAGATATGAGCCAAGTGCTGGCAAATGGGACTAGATTAGGTTGGGATATCTGGTCTGCATGGACAAGTTGGACCGAAGGGTCTGTTTCCATGCTGTACATCTCTATGACTTTAAATATTTCTACAGTTTCCCTCTGAAAGGCCCAGTGAGACTTGGTGGTGTATTCTAAGGAGCAGCTACTTCAATTGTCCCAACACGTTCTTTCATTGCCCTTCCAAATCTATTTGGCTGCCAGTATCATCTCACCACTGTCCTCCCTATTACTGTCATGATTCCAGTTGTGTTCTATTGACTCTGCCAGTGGAGTGGCTATCATCGTCACTCTTCACATTTCTCTTGTTATGATCCCAGCTGATGATAATACTGGACAAGTCACACACCAGAGGAAAATCTAGATTGATAATGCCACATGTTTTATCTTTGCAACTTGGTTAACATAGTGATCTGTCTTTGAAAATATTTACATAAGTCTGCCAGCATATCTTTGAACAAAATAATATTAATATTTATTACACACAAAAGGAAAAGGAAACAAACTATTTCATACAATATACGGAGGAGCCTCGATTATCTGAAGGAGACAGCCGGGCAGTATTTAATTCTGTTAATTGAATTCCAGACAATCGAATGCTGGAAAACATATTGGAGTCAAGTATCGGGACCTTGTGTTTTTGCTGGATAATCTGATATTCGGATAATCGAATGCCAGATAATGGAGGTTCCTCTGTAAAGACAATGTGAAACAGCTTTAATACAAATATCAAGAATGAAGGAAGTTACCCTCAATAGCGTTACAGATACACAAACCTTAGTGAAGGATCAGAGTCACCGTATTCTGGCGCATTTCTCTTAATAACTTCGAAGCAATTCAGGACTGCTTTTCTTCTGCCCTTAATATTCTGGAGATTACCAAAGTGTACTTCTGCTCTTATAGGCCTAATAGAACATTACAGCGCAGTAGAGGCCCTTCAGCCCTTGATATCCATCTAACCTACACCATTCCATTATTATCCATATGTATGTCCAATGCCCATTTAAATGTCCTTAACATCAGCGAGTCTACTACTGTTGCAGGCAGGAGAAACTACCCCTAATATCTATCCGAAATCTATCACCCCACAATTTAGAGCTAGGTCTCCTCGTGTTAGCCTTCACCATCTGAGGAAAAAGGCTCTCACTGTCCACTCTACATAACCCTCTGATTATCTTCTACTGCTCAATTAAGTCACCTCTCAACCTTCTTCTGTCCAACGAAAACAGCCTCAGTTCCCTCAGCCTTTCCTTGTAAGACCTTCCTTCCATACCAAGCAACATCCTAGTAAATCTCCTCTGAACCCTTTCCAAAGCTTCCACATCCTTCCTGTAATGCAGTGACCAGAACTGCACTCAATAAATCCCCCTACCAATAAACGCCAACACACCATATGTCTTCTTAATAACCCTATCAACCTGGGTGGCAACTTTCAGGGATTTGTGCACCAGGAAACAGAGATCTCTGTTCATCTACATTGCCAAGAATTTTACCATTAGCCCAGTACTCTGTATTCCTGTTATTTCTTCCGAAGTGAACTACCTCACATTTTTCCGCATAAACTCCATTTGCCACTTCTCAGCCCAGCTCCGCATCTTATCTATGTCTGTCTGTAACTCACAACATCCTTCAGTACCATCCACAACTCTGCATACCTTAGCGTCATCTGTAAATTTACTAACCCATCCTTCTATGCCCACATCCAGATTACTTATAAAAATGACAAACAGCAGTGGCCCCAAAACAGATCCTTGCGGCACATCACTGGTAACTGAGCTCCACGATGGTCATTTCCCATCAACCACCATTCTGTCTTCTTTCAGCTAGCCAATTTCTGATCCAAACCACTAAGTCACCTTCAATCCCAAAACCCCTTATTTTGTGCAATAGCCTACCGTGTGGAACCTTGTCAAACGCCTTACTGAAATCCATATTCACCACATCAACTACTTTACCTTCATCTACCTGTTTTGTCACCTTCTTCAAGAACTCAATGAGGTTAGTGAGGCACTACCTACCCTTCAGAAAACTGGGTTGACTATCCCCAATCAAATTATTCCTTTCCAGATGGTTATAAATCTTCTTACAACTTTTTCCAACACCTTCCACATAGGCAAAGTAAGGCTCACTGGCCTACAATTACCAGGGTTGTCCTAACTCCCCATCTTAAACAAGAGAACAACATTTGCTATTCTCCAGTCTTCTGGCTGTTGGCAGTGATGACAAAGATTGAAGTCAAAGGCCCTGCAATCTCCTCCCTGGCTTCCTAGAGAATCAGAGGATAATTCCCATCTGACCCAGAGGTCATATCTATTTTCAGATCTTCCAAAATTGCTAAAACCTTCTCTTTGTCAACCTCAATCTCATCTAATCTTGTAGCCTGTATAGATGTAGGTTTGCTCACTGAGCTTCAGTGGTTCAGTGAAACAGGTTCGGTGAAAACAAACCTTCTAGCTCAGCGAGCAAACCTACATTCAGAACCTTGACCTGAGCTCCAAATCTTCTCAAAACCCACTTGTAGCCTCTACCTCCGTATTCTCACTAGCATTGCCCTTTTCCAATGTGAATACTGACAAAAAATATTCATTAAGCACTTCCCCTATGTCTCAGATTCCACACACAGCTTTGTACTACTATCTTTGATTGGCTCTAATCTTACTCCAGTTATTATTTTATTCCTGATATACCTATAGAAGGCCTTAGGGTTTTCCTTGATCCTATCCACCCACAAATTCTCAATTTCACTCCTGGCTCTTCTTAGCCTTCTCTTTAGATCTTTTCTGGCCAACTTATAACTCTCAAGCTCCCTATCTGAGCCTTCACGCCTCATCCTCACATCAGCCTTTTTCTTCCTCTTGACAAGAGCTTCAACTTCTTTAGTAAACCATGGCTCCCTCTCTTGAAACTACCTCCCTGCCTGATAGGTATATATTAATCAAGGATCTGCAGTAGCTGTTCCTTGAATGAGCTTCACATTTCAAGTGTGTCCATCCCCTACAGTTTCCTTCCCCATCCCTATGCATTCTAAATCTTATCACATTATAATTGCCTTTCCCCTAGCTTTACCTCTTTCCCTGTGGTATATACCTATCCCTGCCCATTGCTATTGTAAACCTAATCGAATTATGGTCACTATTGCCAAAGTGCTCACCTACCTCCAAATTTAACACCTTGTTGGGTTCATTCCCCAGTACCAAATCCAATATGGCATCATTCCCTTGTTGGCCTCTCTACACTGTGTCAGAAAACCCTCCTGCATACATTGAACAAAAGCTGACCTATCTAAACTATGTGAACTATAGTATTCCCAGTCAATTGTCAGGAAGTTAAAGTCCCCCATAACAACCACCCCATTACTCTTGCTCCTATCGAGAATCATCTCTGCAATCCTTCCCTCTACGTCCCTGGATCAGTTTGGAGCTGATAGAAAACTCCCAACAAGGTGACCTCTCCTTTCCTGTTTCTAACCTCAGCCCAAACTACCTCAGTGGATGAGTCCTCTAACATTGTCTCAGCTGCTGTAATACTACCCTTGATTAACAATGCCACCCGCCCCCCCCCCACCCCCCCAACTTTTTTTACCATCATCTCTGAAACATCTAAATCCCAGAATCTGCAACAACCATTCCTGTCCCTCCTCTAGCCACGTCTCTGAAATGGCCACAACATTGAAACCCCAGGTACTAACCCATGCTGCAAGTTCACCCACCTTAATCTGGATGCTCCTGGTATTTAAGTACACACATTTCAAACCAACATTCTGGTTACCAGTGCGCTCTTGCCACCTTGTAAACCTGTCCCTGACCTCACTACCTTCAACCTCCTGTACATTGGAACTACAATTCAGGTTCCCATCCCCCTGCTGCATTAGTTTAAAACCCCCCGCAGAGCACTAGCAAATGTCCCCCCCAGGATATTGGTATCCCTCTGGTTCAGGTGAAGACCATCCTGTTTGCAGAGGTCCTACCTTCCCCAGAAAGAGCTCCAATTATTTAAGAATCCAAAACCCTCCCTTATGCATCATCACTGCAGCCACGTGTTCAGCTCCATTGTCTCCCTGTTCCTTGCTTCACCAGCACATGGCATGGGCAACAAACCAGAGATAACATCTGTTGATTCTATTCTAAAGCTTTCACCCTAGCTCCCTGAATTTCTGCCTTAGATCCCCACCTTGCTTCCTACCTATGTCGTTAATGTCTATGTGGACCCCAACTTGGGGCTGCTCCCCCTCCCCTCAAGCATCCTGAAAATGCAATCAGAGACATCATGAACCCTGGCACCTGGGAGGCAGCAAACCAATTCTGAGTGTCTCTCATTCCCATAAAATCTCCTATCTGACCCCCTAACTACAAAGTCCCCAATGACTAAAGCTCTACTCTTCTTCACTCCCCATCTGAGCAGCAGGGACAGACTCTGCACCAGAGACCTGTGCTTCATTGTTTTGGATACTGTTGGGGGAGGGTGAGACTTACCAGGGATAAGCAGTGTACTTGTTGTTGAGGGAACCACCACAGGAGATCCCTGCACTGCCTGCCAGTTCCTTTTCCTACCCCTGACGATAACCCATCTACCTTCTTAATGAGGCTGTGGAGTAACTACCTCCCTGCAACTCCTCTCAATAACCCCCTCCTCCTCCCGAATGATCCAAAGTTCATCCAGCTCCAGTTCCCTAACACTGCTCTAGAGGAGCTGGAGTTGGGTGCACTTCCCACAAATGAAGTCAGCAGGGACATTAGATGTGACCCTTATCTCCCAGATACTGCAGGAGGTACATTCAACTGCCCTAGCCTCCATTACCACTATTCTAAATTTTCAAATAGATCGCTGAAAAAATGAAACATGAAACAAAAATACTTACCACCTAACCAACCACCACACAGAACATTTTTTTTGGTTAGAGGAGGAGGATGAGCGGGAGACACTACCAGAGTAGTGTTTCGGGTAAACTAACCACCCAAGTATGTAACCTTGTGACTTCTCCGACAGCCTCCTGCTCGACGCTCTCACAATTCCTGCTGCTGGAACAACGTTTTATCTCAGAATGCCTGCTGTCTCTGAAAAAAACCTGTACAACCACTGACTTTCTGGATAGTTCGTTTTAAAGTAAACTTTAAAGTAAATTTCTATCTCTCTCTCCATGTGTCATAGGACATCTTGCTATTAGGCAACAACTCAATTTGTCATCTGCCTCAGCCCTTGTTTTCTAAGCACTTAATTATTCATTTCTAACTTAATGATATATTTAAATACTCAAAAGCAAACTATAGACAATCCAAAACCACTCTCAGAACTCAGAGTCTAAAATGAAATGAATTTTATTTTTTCCCTTTATAATACAACATAAATACAAATCAAAACTAAAGCTATACATGGTTCTGTTCATTTTATTAACCATGTACAAATAATATCTTGAACCCTGACACCCCTTCCAGAATATATGTTCACTTGTGAATAAAGCCCTTGCCATCACAAGT
The DNA here is from genome assembly GCF_004010195.1 of Chiloscyllium plagiosum. Classification (NCBI taxonomy): domain Eukaryota; kingdom Metazoa; phylum Chordata; class Chondrichthyes; order Orectolobiformes; family Hemiscylliidae; genus Chiloscyllium; species Chiloscyllium plagiosum. The sequence goes on from NC_057723.1 coordinate 40,937,236, forward strand.
AATCATCTTGACATTGGCCTTAATGGAGACATGGCTCAAGCGTAATGATACATTTCCCTTTAAAGAAGCTTCCATGCCTGGCAATACATTCCACCACTTGCCTCAAGTAAACTTCAGATCGCTTTCAGATGTGAAAAGGTCCCATTCTTGAGTCTGTTTGCAAGTTGGTTTGTACACATGTCAGAACACAATGCAAGATAATATACAGAAGCTGTTTGTAAATACAAGAAATATTTGGAGGTTGGATCTTTAAAATTGGACCCTGTATGAGAAAGTATTGTAAGTACAATTGTTCCAAATTCGAATGTTTGTAAATCCAAGACCCCCTGTATTGTGGCACCTCTAACGCACACCTGGATTGGCCTTCTCCTCCTCTGGCAACATCTCATCTTTCTCTCTTTTCTTTCTTCACACTTCTCATTTAAAATCCTTGTTCTGCACCACTCATTCCAAGTTTCTCACTAAGAAAACTTCTGATTTCCTTCCTCAGCATCTCACTGAATAACCTCTTATCCCTTGATTTCAATCTCCATCTCAGCTCTTCTTGCTCTCTCTCCACTCAGTTACCATCCTCCTTTCTTCCTAAGTATCTACATATAAACTTTCTTATACATATAGATGCCAACCCTTTTGAGCTTATCAAGCCAAATGTCTTTGCTACTTCCATCACTGTTATCACTCATTGTGCAAAAATCTTCCTCTGAACAATTCACTTTCAAATTTCCAACAAACTCCCCTTTGGGCTACAATTCATCATGAAATTTCTACAGCTATGTCAGATCGTCCCCTGACCTATTCATGTCTTTGCTTTCATTAGAACTATTATTGTCTTTCACGCTTATCATTATCACGAGTAAACATTATCCGCACTCTCTTTTCCAAAGAGCACAGTACTTGAATGTCCTTGCTGAGCAACTTGCTTAAGCATCCATCTCCAGATCTGGCAAAAGCCACAAAGCATTTATCAAATTAGGCTGTTTTATGGAAAAATTACTATTGAAAGATCGTTTAGGCATGCAAAGAAAATCCTTGGCTTCTCTTCGTCACAAACCCCTTTCACCCTCACCGTCTAACAATAAATGTAAAGAGCTCATAGGCTTATCTGCCATAAATATCACAACCATTTATTCTCACCCCATCCTCAAAAAAAATTTACCCTTAATACCTTTGGCCTTGCAAACTATTGTACCATTTCCAAACTTTTTCATCTCCAAAGACCTTTAACACATGGTCATTTCCCAAATCTGTGTCCATTCTTTTAGCAATTCTTTAATTAAATCCCCCCAATCAGGTTTTTGGCCAGGCCACAGTTTTAAAATCATACTTGTCAAAATCATACATTACATTGTGTGACAGTGACCGTAATCCTTTTTGACTTGCAGCTTATTTCATTCTTCTTCATCTAGCTTCAGTTTTCTTTAATTACGACACCACCCTCCTCTAATGCCTCTCTGCTGTAATCCAGCATGGAACTGCCTTAACTTGGTTTGATTCTTGTTTATTGAATTGCTGTTAGAAAATCATCCACAATAGATCTTACCTCTGCACTGTTGTTTTTGTAATTTTTCAAGGATCTCCTTTCTATTTTTCAACTACATCTTCCTCCTTCGTGACAACTTCGACAAAGATTCCATGTACACGCAAAAGACTTGGTTCTATTCCACCAGATGCTCTTTTGGCCCTTAAATGTCTCTGGTTTGCCACATTGTCTGATATCCAATATTAGATTAACTGAAATGTCATCCAACTATGTGTCTAACTGAAGTCATTGCTTGTGGTTCCCATGGCCATTTTTCCATCCATTGCAATGAATAAGCTAAGACCAGTCACAACCCAAATTTGTATTTTACTTTGAAATGAACCTTTGACATCTCTCAACCATCATCAACACTGTTTCTCACCTCTGCATTGTTATTTGATTCTGACATCACCTTATCTCAACTACTGAAATGCTCAACATACTTGTGGCTTCAATAAATGACTGTTCCTATGCTCTCCTGAGTAGACAGGCAGGAGGCTGGAAGAACACAGCAAGCCACGCAGCATCAAGAGGTGCAGACGTTGATGTTTCAGGTGTGACCCTTCTTCAGGGTGGGGGCAGGGTGGATGTGGAGGGAACTGCAGATAAAAGGAGAGGTGGGGCAGGGAAAGTGGGGATAGGTAAAGACAGGTAGAGGGTATGACCTGGTTGTTCAATGGGAGGAATGAATCCGGTCGGTGTCAGGGAGCAATGAAAGGGAGGGGAAGAGTGTCAGAGGATGAGGAGGGAGTTTATTTGAAATTGTTGAGTCCGCCAGGCTGCAGGGTGCCCAGGCAGAGGATAAGGTGTTCCTCCAATAGGACCTGTGGCTTGTTTTAGTAATGGAGATGACCAAGGGTGGTCATGTCAGAAAGGGAGTGGTTGGGGGAGTTGAAATAGATGGTGACTGGGAGGTTCAGTTGGCCCCTGTGGGCCCGGCTGTGATGCTCGGTGAACCGTACCCTAAGTTTATGTTTGGTCTTACATCCACCGCCTTACACACACACACACTAACATGAAGTCTACAGTTCAAAGCCAGGTTTTGTCAGGCTTAGGATCGTCATTGACCTTGCAGTATAAAATGCTTGTGCACACTGGAATTTGGCCCATTCTTTGCAGACAAAGAGAATATATACACATACTGCACATTTCAAAAGGTGACAACCATCCCTCAGGGGGTGGGGTTAACCAATCAAATTCAACCTACCTAGTTTAAAATCTAAACAAAGCTTGACATTCAACTGTTACTTACCATATAATGGTGCATTCTCCATGATGGTGCCTCTACAAATTTTATGCTGCAAGAAAGGAAGTTGGCAAGTGGACTGTCTTCCCTTTACGTTGGTATTTCTCATGAACTGTCCTGATGAGTGCAAACTGCAAAGCTTCAATAAACGCGTCTTTTCAGCAACACTCAAATTAAGATCTTGTTTAAAAACCCCTCAATGGCCTTCTCGCTCCCTGTCTCTGCTGCCTCCTTCAGCTCTCCAAGTAAGCCTTTGAGCTATTCAAATTTTGGCCTTTTATATATCCCTGATTTTAGCAGCTCCAAGACTGACAGCTACACCTTCAAACGCCTTGGTCCTAATCCCTAGAATACTCTCCCTAAAGATCTCTGCCTCACTGTAAGATGCTTAAAATTTACCTTTAATCAAGCTTTGGTCTTCTGTCCTGCTATTTTTATCCATGGTCTTTATTGATACTGCTCTTAAATGTGTCAAGACATTCTACATATCTATAAGTTACAGATTTCCAGAAAGAATCTGGAATATCATGTAAGTAAAATTGCAATGGAAAAAATGTGATAAAGAACATAGAACAGTACAGCACAGGCCTTTCGCCCCTCGACGTTGTAGCGGCCTCTTATCCTACTAAGATCAGACTAACCCACATACCCTTCATTACATTCCACGTGTCTATCGAAGAGTCATTAAATCTGTATTAATAGTGATTAAGTGATGCTTTCTCCTTAATGTACAAGCCAGTACTTTGTTATTTAGCTGTTTTAGCTCACAACTAGGGATAGACATTAAATGCTGGCCCAGCTGTGACACCCATATCCCATGAATGAAAAAATATGTAAATTCACATTATGACTGCAAATCTACAGTGCAGATGTCTAGAGATTACTTTGGAAAAAGGTTGAATGCAAAATTATCTAAAATCACTGAAATGTCACAATCCAGTGTTCCTAAATCACTTTTCTAATAGAAGAAGGTTGTATATACCTGTATCATTCAAAGGCAGGTTTTTCTTCTCCATGGCAGCTGGTGGTGCTGATTGGAAAAAGTATCAGATTTGACAGGAATATGAGTGGCTGACTAGGAAGCTGACTAAGGCAGAAACTGAGGATTCATTGGCTGGCAGATGCAAATTAAGGCTGTAAATGGATTGTAAATCTTTGTTTTCCGACATTGCAAAGGCTAGCTTGTGAAGGTTGTCTTTTTCAATGTGCACAAGATCAAAATATTAGAAGATGACCTGAATGGTACCAATTAGTTATCTTTTCTAAATTGAAAGAACAAACACAAGAGAATGTGATACTTTGATCAATTGAACTGCAAAGGTTTTAGTGCTCATAAATTTATCTGCTGTGGGGAAAAAAGATTCCACAAGTCAATTTTTAAAAATCCAAAGTTGATACCAATCACATTTGCTTTTGAGTCATTACAATGTGTAAGCACTGCAGAAGTTCAGTTCAACCAGAGAGAGCTGAAGGTATACAGCAGGGCAGTTAATTTTCACATTTGTTCTCCTGCCCATCTACCTTAAGTTCAAGAGAAGAGCCGCACAGATCCTGCAAAAAACACACCAAAGTGGGAACAGTGAATTCAAATACTTGTAACTTTACTGACAAAAGACAGAGACCAAGTTGACTGTATGTACTTACAGAAACGGATGGTGGTTTGGATAGATTTACAAAAGAAAATACAGAGGATATTCAATACATTAATGTTGTATAAATATGGATGATACATCTGGAAACAATTGTTCAAAAACAGGCAAAAGAATTTTATTTTTAAAACATATTTGCAAATAAAATATTACAACAACAAAGTATTAGAAAATTCAGCATTATACATCCCAGTCACTGAAGATATTAATGTTATTGTTTCCTGGTCTTTGCTTCAAATAGGGAAAAAAATAGCTTTGATAACAACGCATGGATTTTCTCATCTGGGTGGTGTGAAGATGCACTCAACATATGATCTACCTTAAATCATCATAACTTATATTAAACTTACATGCATCCCTTATGGCCTTCACTCTTAAGTATGTTCTGTCACATTAACAGGGTAGTTAAACTGAACTAAACTTGGGGACTATGCAACTTAGATTTTGTGCAATCTCGGCTTCAGATCAAATCAAGTTAAGGAATTCTCAATCACTATATAACCCTGTATCAGGTGGTAAGGCAGCCAAATTAAGGAAGTAAACTAGTTACAGTCCCAACAACCTATTGTACACATTCCTTTAATGATGGTATTGGGAGGAGTGACCAATATACAGTCCTCCTCAAAGCAAAATTTCACCCTCATAATAAGGAGGTCCTCAATCATGCTACAATGTCAAAGCAGAACAAGGCCAGATCTAGCAACTCAGACTGGTATCCATGAGGTGTTTGCACTAGTACATTATTGAACTGGAGAAAGTTTGCATAACTGCAGCACAGATTTGTAAATGTGGTATGATGTACAAAAATGTAAAATTTGTCCACCGGTAGCGTGAAGAATTAAAAGAAAATGTTGCTTGAACAGGATGAAATTGCAGAACACTGTGGTACAAATAGCTCTGGGTATTTAAGTACATCAAATCACAAAAGGTTAGTATGCAAGTACAGCAACTGATTAGGAAGGCAAATGAAATGCTGACATTTATGGTAAGGGACCATAATTTAACAGGCAGAAATTGCTGGAGAAATCTGGCAGAATCTGTGGACAGAAAGCAGAGTTAACATTTTAGGTCCAATGATTTTTCTTCAGAACTGAAAAACGGTCACTGGACCTGTAATGCTGACTCTGCATGGTCTCCACAGGTACTGCCAGACCTGCTGAGTTTCCCCAGCAATTTCTGTTTTTGCTTCAGATTTCCAGTATCAGCACTTCTTTAAATTTTCATTATTTAAAAGTGGTGTTTTGCCTCAGTTGCAACTATTACTCAGTATCTATTCTGATATTAAAGAAAGCTATACTTTTTGCATTAAAAAACCTGATTTTCTTTAATATCCAAACAAAGACAAACTACTAAATCCAGAATAAAATTTTAGCTACTACATTTATCCAAAAAAAAGATTCAATATATTTTACCTTGCAGACACTAAAGCTCATGTTAATCAAATCAAATTAAAAAATTGTGCACTATGAACTTTGTAGTGAACACAACCCCTATTAAGTACCCATGTAACAGTGCTGATCATGGAACCCTTTTTTTGTTTGGAAATGAATAAAACAGTATAATTAGAAGATTGTAAATGAGTTTAACATTTCTTTCTCCTGTGTGATAGACACAGAAGTAGTTATATTCATAACACTTTGCTGCATATAGCCTCCACATTTCAGAAGTAGTTCATTCTGCAAAATGTTTTACCTTTTTTCTTAATTCATCCTTGCAATGAGATTTGAAAATGCTGAACTTGTAACTTAAAAAGCACCATATATCAATTCAACCTTTTAAACGAGAACTGTAATTACAATGTGCATGCAAAGGCTAGAAATGATTCCAGAGTATTCAGTAACTCAAGCGAGTTTTGTTATGATCAAAGGTCCAACGTTATCTCTAGTTTCTAAATTATGCTTCTCGTGAGATCCATCACAGTAAGGGAACTGCAAAAGACAATCAGAGATCATTATTCAGAATTGAAAAGTATACCATCCCCAGGTTAAGACTATTCAAGATTTATAAAATATATCATTAGCTCATTTTAGTATTTACTGAAGATATGGAAGTCGCAAACCAACAAAACCAGGATATGTAACATACTTCCTCCCTCCTCACTGTTGAATGCCCCAAACAGACTTTCCAAGGGAATCACTGATTTATTTGTACTTCTGTCAATCTAATTACTAGATTCACTGCTCGGAATGCAACCTCCTCTACACGAGGGAGGCCAAACAAACAATAGGTGACCACTTTGTGGAAAAGTTCTGCAAGCATGACCCAGAGCTTCTGGTTGCTTGTCATTTCAAAATGCTACCTTGTACACTTTCCTGCTGCAGTATTCATAAAGCCCAATTCAAGCTGGAGCAGCAGCACCTCGTTTCTATTTTCCTTTACACAAAGGAACTTTAAATCCTTCTGAATTGAACATGGAGTTTCAGATCATTAGATCTGTCCTCCATTTTGCTGTATTTTTTATTTATTTGTTCCACTGTCTTTTTACCATGATTGTACTTTTGAAGTTGACCAAAAGCTCTGCTGTCACCATTTGCTCTGAATCTATACTTTATCCCTTCTCCAAAACCTATCACCATTCCCTTTGCCTTTTGTTCCACTTAATCTTTGATCTGCCTGTCTCCTAACCTTTCCTTGATAGAACAAAGAAAATTTACAATTCAGGGACAGGCCCTTCGGCCCTCCAAGCCTGAGCTGATTCAAATCCACTGTCTAAACCCCAATTCCTAAGCATCGGTATCCCTCTGCTCCACATCTACTCATGCATCTGTCCAGACGTATCTTAAATGAATCTACCATGCTTGCCTCTACTACTTCTGCTGGCAACCCGTTCCAGGCACCTACCACCCTGTGTAAAGTACTTTCTGCGTGTATCCCCCTTAAACTTTTCACGTCTCACCTTGAACACATGACCTCTCATTATTGAACCCCTCACCCTGGAAAAAACCTTACCTCTATCCATCGTCTATACCCTTCATGATTTTGTAGACCTCAATCAGGTACCCCCTCAATCTCCTTTCTTTCTAATGGAAACAATCCTAACCTACTCAACCTCTCTTCATAGCTAGCACCTTCCATACCAAGCAACATCCTCACAATTACTGTTCTGCACCCTCTCCAAAGCTTCCACATCCTTTTGGTAATGTGGCGACCAGAACTGTACACAGTCTTGTAAATGCAGCTGAACCAAAGTCTTGTACGTTTTTAACATGCCCTGTCAGCTTATACTCAATACCCCATCCAATGAAGGCAAGCATACCATATGCTTTCTTGACCACTCTATCCACCTGTGCAGCCACGTTCAGGGTACAATGGACATGAACTCCCAGATTCCTCTGCTCAACTTTTCCCAAGGCACTTCCATTTACAGTATAGCTCACTCTAGAATTAGACTTCCCAAAATGCAGCACCTCTCATTTGCCTGGATTGAACTCCATCTGCCATTTCTCCACCACACTCTCCAGTCTATCTATATTCTCCTGCATTCTTTGACAGTCCCCTATGCATTCTGCTACTCCAATCTTTGTGTCATCTGCAAACTTGCTGATCATACCAATAATGCCCTCTTCCAGACCATTTATGTATATCAAACAACAGTGGCCCCAGCATTGATCCCAGTGGAACACCACTGGTCACCTTTCTCCATTTCGAGAAACTCCCTTCAACTACTATTCTGTCTCCTGTTGCTCAACCAGTTTTTTATCCACCCTGCACACCATATGGCTTCACTTTCTCTATTAGTTTACCATGGAGAACCTTATCAAACGCCTTACTAAAGTCCATGTATATGATATCTACAGCCCTTCCTTCATCTATCAACTTGGTCAATTCCTCAAAGTTCTCCATTAAGTTGGTAAGGCACGATCTCCCCCGCATAAAACCATGTTGCCTATCACTGATAAGCCAATTCTTTTCCAAATATAAATAGATTTTATCCCTCAGTATCTTCTCCAGTAACTTTCCCACCACTGATGTCAGACTCCACTGGTCTGTAGTTACCTGGAATATCTCTACTACCCTTCTTGTACAGGGGGACAACATGAGCAATTCTTCAGTCCTCCGCCACTTCACCTGTGTTTAAGGACGCTACAAAGCTATTTGTCAGGGCCCCAGCTATTTCCTCTCTTGCCTCCCTCAGCAACCTGGGATAGATCCCATCCAGTCCTGGGACTTGTCCACCTTAATATCCTTTAGCCTACCCAACACATCCTCCTTCCTTCTGTCAAGGTGACCCAGAGTAAACAAACTTCTATCTCTAATGTCAACATTCATCATATCCCTCTCCTCAGTGAACACTGATGCAAAGCAATCATTGAGAATCTCACCCATTTTCTCAGGTTCGACACACACCCTTCCTTCCTTATCCTTTAGTGGACCAACCATTTCTCTAGTTACCATCTTGCTTCTTTTATAAGAATAAAAGGTCCTGGGATTCTCTTTAATTCTGCTCGCTATAGTTATTTCATGACCCCTTTTAGCCTGCTTGATTCCTCATTTAAGATTGGTCCTATTCTACTGATATTCCTCCAAGGCCCATTCTGTTCTTAGCTGCCTGAGCCTTATGTACCTCTTTTCCTCTTGGCTAGTCACATTATTTCTCCTGTCGTCGATGGTTCACGTATTTTGCCTTTTCTATCCCTTGTTTTCAAAGGGACATGCCTATCCTACACCATCTTTGAAAGCCTCCCACATATCAAACATGGACTTTCCTTCTAATAGCTGCTCCCAATTCACATTTCCCAGCTCCTGTCAAATTTTGATATAATTGGACTTGGCCCAGTTTAGTACTCTTCCCTTAGGACCACTCTCATCTTTGTCTACAAATATTCAAAAACTTATAGAATTGTGGTCACTATTCTCAAAGAAATCCCCCACTGCAGCTTCTACTACCTGGCCTGGCTCATTCCCCAACACCAGGTCCAATATGACCCATTCCCTCATCGGACTATTGACATACTGCTCCAGAAAACTTTCCTGGATGCTCCTTACAAATTCTGCCCCATCCAGACCTCTGACACTAAGTGTATCCTAGTCAATGTTGGGAAAATTAAAATCTCCCATCACCACCATTCTGTTGCCTCTACATCTTTCCATAATCTGTTTACCTATTTGTTCTTCTACCTCACGCTCACTGTTGGGAGGCCTGTAATACAGCCCCAACAATGTAACTGCATCCTTATTTCTTAGCTCTATGCATAATGCCTCACTGCTCAAGCCCTCCATAGTGTCTTCTTTTATCATAGCCGTGATACCTCCCTTCTGTTACAATTGCTCCTTCCCCCTTTTCCAACAGAAAAAAAATATTGTTATCAACTTCTCCTCAGTTCCAATGAAGACTCATATTGGGCTCAAAACACTAATTTTATTTCTCTCTATGCAGATGCCAGACCTGAAGATCTCTAAAACTTTGTTTTTGTTTCAGATCTCCAGCATCTGCAATAATTTTACTTTTGTTTAATTCTTAATTCATTGCCACCTCTCTTTCATGAATGTCAAACTTGAAAAAGTTATGCTCTTCTGTACGACAAGGTGTTGTCTTTTTCACGTGGTTCACTGTTATGAAGATGTAGGAGTACTCTAACTTTAAGAGAGTTGAAGGACTTAGAGAAGCACACTCAGAGTACTGAAAAACTTAAAATGTAACATTTGGTCAAATGGCTAATTAGCTGAATTGCCTGGATACAAAAACTAATTTGAATTTGGCCAATCAGTTTGAGTTAGGCACAAGATACCAAACTCCAATCAGGTTTGAATTTGGTATTTTGACAATATTAAAACCAATTAAACGATCAGATGCTTTGGGGTATAAAACCAAAAAATATTGAACAGTTGAGGGGAGAACTGCCATTCCAACAACACATACAGACTGGCTGCAGAATAGCTTTATTAGATGTATTTTTATCCATCAACGACCTGTGAAACATAATTCCCAAGAAGACAGAGGGAGATACAAAGAGAAGATTAAACAGCTGGCTCATTTTGAAATTTGAGTTTTTTTGTTAAATCTTAATCGGGAGTTTTATTGAACCAGTACTGTATAAGGGGAAATAAAAGATAGGTTCGAGAAAGGAGTTGTAAATAGTCGTTAGCTATTTTTTTAAAAGTCTGACAGTGAATAATTAAAAGTTGTTAATTTTTACTTTAAATAGTGACTTTTGGGATACTTCTTGACTCTTCAAATTTTCACAGATTACCACATTCCTCTCTCTTCAAGTGTTAAGGAACACAAGTTCCAACCATATATGAGGACCAACATTTCTCTGGATTCTTCCTCCCCTGCCCTTTTCTCTGATTCAATTTCTTCTTCTAATCACTTTTCATTGTATATTCTCAGCTGCTGTCTGCTGAACAATCTGTGCTTAGCAAATTACTCAGCTTTATCCCCTCATGGGCCCGGATCAATTAATTTTGGGTGCAGCATGGTATTAAATTCTTCTTTTGCTGCATTCACATGGTGGCTCAGTGGTTAGCAATGCTGCCTCACAGTGCCAGGGACCCGGGTATGATTCCCGCCTTGGGCAACTGTCTGTGTGGAGTTTGCACATTCTTCCAGTTCTGCGTGGGTTTCCTCCGGGTGCTCCGGCTTCTTTTTACAATCCAAAGATGTGCAGGTCAGGTGAATTGGCCATGCTAGATTGCCTGTAGTGTTGGATGCATTAGTCAGTGGTAAAGATTGGGTAGAGAAATGGGTCGGTGTGGATTACTCTTCGGAGGATCGGTGTGGACTTGTTGGACTGAAGGGCCTGTTTCCATACTGTAGGGAGTCTAATCTGATCACAAGAACTCTGTGGCCACTTCATGGAGCCTGTGCCCTCGTCCCGCTCAACCAACATTTTCACTCATTTCTAATACTGTCTGTTCACCTGGACTCCTCTGGCCTCTTACCCATTTTTGATCTTTTCATCGAGAGCTGTTGGCATGTTCATGGCCACCTTAATTTCTCCACTCCACTCCTCTAACCTCTATCCTTCTGAGCTCATTGCACTCTATTCTCTCAGGTCTCCTCCTGATTTTGTTATTAAACTTGCTGACAAGTGTGATGTCATTATCACAGATTTCTACTTTGGGAGAGGCCAAATACCAAATCCAATACAAAGTGTCCTATCTCCTCCAGACCATGACTCCACCACTGAACATTAAGCCATTGCTTCCAGAATTGTGACTGGCCTGAAATCTTTGCTCCATAGCAACTGACCTCATTGAACCTCAAACTCACTTCTACTTATTTCTCAAAGTCCACAAACAGGACTACCCTGCAGACCTACTGTTTCAGCCTTCTGCCTCGCTGAGTTTATTTATTCTTATCTTGACTCTATTTATTCCTTCCTTGTCCAGTCTCTTTCCACTTATGTTTGTGATTCTTCTGAACACGTCATTTCAACTATTTCCAATTTCCTGGCCTTAACTGCCTTCTCTTCACTACAGGTGTCTAATCCTTCTACGCCTCAATCCCCCAACAGCATGTTCTCCTACTTTGACTGGGGGCCTGAGAAGTCCCTGTGCATCACCCTCCTCCTTTGCATAGCTGAGTTTGTCCACTCATTGAACAATTTATCCTCTACTCTTCATGTTTCCTGCAAATAAAAAAAGTGTAACTATGTAGAGCATTTCTTGTTCCAGTCCTACATTCTCATTTTCTACACCACCAGCCTCTACATTCTAATTATCATCCTTAGTTACACCATCCACTTTGAACACTATGCCAAATACACCTTCTCTTGACTTTCTGTCAGCATTCTAAATGGGAACATTTTCTGGTCTCTCCTCTATTATCATCAACAACTCATTCCCCTCCCATTGCACCTTCCCTTGCAATTTAATGGGGTGAATAGCTGTCTTTCTACCTCCTCTTTTCAATCCAATGGCCCAAACATTTCTTTTAGGTGAAGCAGCAAATGAGTTGTACTTACTTCAATCTCATCTGTGTTCATTGCTCACAATGTAGTCTCCTAAACAATAGCAAGACCAAATGTAGATTGGTGAGTGCTTGCAGAATACTTAGTCAGTAAGCATAACTCAAACCATACAGTCCTTTGCCATTTAAGTGCACAATTTTGCCCTCATGCGCACATTGTTGTCCCAGGCCTGCTGTAGTATTAGAAAATCCCAATGCAAGCTTCAGGAACAACTCATTTCCACTTAAGTCACTACATTATATAACCTTCTGGACTCAATATTTGAGTTCAAAAAATTTAGAATCTGAACTCTATCCTTCACTTTGGTATTTTTTTCTTTCCTGGTGTGCATGCCTTTGTTTCATTTATTGCTTTGGGTTCCAGCCGACATATAGTCTGCTCTAAATACTTAGTCTAAAACTCTGCTTCGTCTCTTCTCTACAACCATTATCACTTCCTTTGTCTTTTGCTCCATAACATCTTTGATCTCTAATCTCTCTTGCTTTTTAACATTATCTTGACCTTTCCTTCTGTCCCACTTGAAACCCCTCCTTTTCAAAAGCAAAACAAAATCACATTTCTACTTCTCTTCCGTTCCCAAGAGCCAAACTGAACTTGGTTTCTTCTTTCCACAGATGCTGCCAGACCTGATAAGTTTCTCCAACACTCAGAACTCCAGCATCCTCAGTATTTTGCACTTATAAAGGATAGAAATTGTTTTTTTTTTGTCTACATTTTTTTCTCACTTTGCCAGACTATTTGATTTTTCCTCTGCAGCTTCACAATTTAAATGTGTCGGACTTGCACAAACTGTTTTAATCAATTATTAGGAATGCTCCAAGAATGATACCTTGGTTCTCCTACCTTTCATCTACCCTTCTTTTGAGGAAAATGTGTACTCTCTATATCTGCCTGGTAAGGCAGGTGTAGTTGGATCTCACTAACAGAAAAACAATCACCATCAAAAAGACATCACATAGTACACAAGTTTGCTTTGTATAATTCAGTCTCAGGCTGTAACCAACATTAAAATGAAGATTTCTTTTTAAAACTCAGCTAGTCCCCGCTATTAAGTAATATTTCTATTTATATTGTAAACGAGCATTTACAAATAGTGAGCAAATAAACTACTTAAAACTGTTTCAAGTTCCAGAGGCAAGATACCTCAAGTCATAATAATCCCTATGCTGCTCATTCAAGGGGTCAGGGAACAAAATGTCGATCATATCAAATTATGATCTAATTTTCAGGTCAATGGACAGTCAACTAGTCTTACAGTAATCAGTTTACTAATTGGAAAAGAACAAAATTTATAAATTAGTCCTCCAAACTAATATCTTTACCAAATAGACACATTTTATATTTTTGAGCAACAAAAGCAGAAATTGCTGGAAAGGCTGAGCAGGTCTGGCAGCATCTGTGGAGAGAAATCAGAGTTACCTTTTCAGGTGGAGTGACCATTCATCAGAACTAGAACTAGGTTCTGAGGAAGGGTCACGCTATGTGAAACATTAACTATTACTTCTCTCCACAGGTGCTGCCAGACCGGCTAAACCTTTCCAGCAATTTCTGTTTTTGTTTCTGATTTATTGCATCCACAGTATTTTTTCCAGTTTTTAACTTATAGTTTTTGAGCACCAGCTTAAAAGGCATGAAAAGGCAGAAAAAACAGAATGCTTATAAAAATATTGAAGGATTAAATACAGATAAAACCACAGAAAAAAAATAAAAAGAAATGGTCCCTCTTAACAGATACTTTCTAACATTACCATTACAATTTAAAAAACAATTTTTGTTTTGAAACAATGCTGAAGGGGGTAAGGTTGATAATGGAGGATGCTGCCAATACTGAAGAACACAAGGTTGAAGTAAATCTGAAATTATATATCAAGCTTTGCTTTAAAGACAAAAGCAGCTGGATTTTCCCTCGTGCATGATTATTAAGGGTTAGGCTTACAAATAGGAAATAGATAGAAAAATATTACTATAGAAGGAAGGCAAGTCTGAAGGAGAAATATTAAAACAATGAAGCAGAATTTTCAGTAATACTGGTGATTGATTGTCCTGGATACTGCTGTTAGCAGTGAAGGAACAGCATTATGCCTTACACCACACAGCTGCCGACACACATTGAGCGAACTTGCCAATACGGATTTCCAGTTTTTTACCATCTGTTTAAGTCTCGCCCATTCTTCAAGAAACCTGTCTATGAGATGGGCAGCATCAGGAGAACCTTTCAACCAACTAATGAAATTGAAAAACCTGTATAGGTGGCAAAAGCAGGAATTTAAAACAAAAAATTGGGAAATTAATTTAAATAATTGTGTAGGAAGCAAAATAAAGATTGGGATTACACACCTGTTCAAGGTGAAGTGAAAGACATAAGACCAAACACACAACTATACAGTATCTGTAACACTAATTTTCTGAGGGAACAAGTCCATACTTGCACATTAATTTTCAAGGTTAGACAAATTGTACAGCAGTAATTATGATTTCTGCACTGAACACGGAGATAGAAATAACTGAGCAACACTTGAGCCTCTCATCAGTCTTAGTGTCTTTCATGTGATAATGTAATAAATTTAAGTTCACAGAATCTATATGTAGATTTCCTTCGCAAAGACTGCAACAGCATTGCTTCCGAAAGAGCTGATTATCACTGGAAGAAATGCTGGAATTGTGTGCCTCACTGTCCAAAATATTATGATAAAAGTTGCTGCCAATTTTAACTCTGTTAACTGTAAATTCTAATAGCCTCAGCATTATTAGTACAAAGACTGGGTTAGACAGCAGTGTTTCCCAATCCTTCATTGGAAAGTTCACACCACATTTGAAATCACCATAGCAACCATAGCATGGAGTAGTGTCCAGTATTTGATTCACATTGAAGGTACGGAGTCTGACACAGAAGAATTGATTACTCTTTAATTTTTACAATGTAACCTGTCTGATCTGAAAGCACAAGGATGGGTCACAGTTCAGACAGAATGCCTAGATCGGATGTAGTTGATCAATAGGCTTTTCATGAAATAACAAAGCTGCACAAATGGATGTTTAAAAGGGATGCGTATGTATACAGCTGTCTCCTGTAAAGCATTTTATCATTAGCCATATTTCATGACCAATTGCAATCCACACATAAAACCACAAAGCAACCTAAAAAAATTTCCAGTTGCTGAAGCACTATTTAGATTAAAGTTTAAGATTTCAATTAAGTTATTAAAGCAAGTCAGAAAACAAACTCAATTACATACTATGTATTTGAATACTGATTCTGAACTCTGAAGCATCACAATATTGTTAACAGAGTAAATTTGCTCTTGTAGTTGATAATAAGAGGAGTGGACAAATGATAAATGAGTTGTCCACCTTTTTTTTGTGAGGATCTCTGAGATAGTGTACCTGTCCCAACAAATTATGACATGCCATACCTAATGCTATAAGTCACCCATGCTATAATGACCCAGATTTCACCATCATAATCCCCTTTACCATAGATCCACCATTAAAATTATGTAAATTTTCAAGATATTCAAGTCCATCAATTTCAGTGATCAGTCTTGATTTGAGCACAATAATCATGAGGGGCAGTGAATTTGCAACCTGAGAGGTTAGTTTAACACAGTTAATGTTTCTAGTTCAAACAAAACATTTTCAAAATAGCACCAGAGAAGAAGTTGGAGATCTGATGTGACTCAGATATTATGTGTTAGATAAAGAACTATTTCCTATATCCTGTTCAAGACTGTAAAGCAAAATTAGACGAACTTTCACCTGGTCTAAATTGTATTCGGATCTAAAATTATTTTAAATTTATAGCTAGTTAACAGTAGTTGAGGAAAAAGTTTTTGAATCTAAAGTTGGGAGGAAGCTTTAACAATGTGTAACAAGCTCCACTCTCTCCCACATCTTGCTGATCCTTTCCCTTGCAGAGATTAACTCCAACCTCTTATCTCCACCCGTTTAAGTGTCACTTGTCTTTACTGGACCATATTGCGAAGCATATAGCACACCATGATATACAACAAAATCTTGCAGGTGAGTATTGTAGGGTTCATCTGAGTGATTTAGGTAACAAAAGTGCACTTTGAACAGGGAAACTCTGTTTGATGAAGATTCTTGTCACAAGATGGCTGTTATTGTAATGCCTTAGGAGTGCAGTTGTGGCAGAGATACAGTGAAAAGAATGCATCACCTCAGAGGATAGTCGTTGTCCCGTGAAATGTGGAATGGAAGAGTGGAGAATATTTGCATCAATGGCAGATTTCAGGAAATTTTGCACAAAGATGAAAACAGTTTTAAAATTGTGGTCCAGCTGTATAGTGGTATACCTATCCATTGTCATTGCTTGAGCTATCACCAGGAGCCCTAATGATCACATAGATACGATCAATGATACTCCCTTATTTGTAGGAATCGGATAATTGCAGCAGATCCAGCTGCATTCAGAATATGGAAGTCCCCAGTGAGAAATTTTATTTAAACTCTAACTTTCACATAAAGACAATCTGTAACCATAGTTATGCAATTGCATACACCCAACTGTGAAATGCCATTGAGATCCGCAGCTAAACTTTGAAATTATTTAGAGGTTAAAAAATTCAAGACCAGTTACCTTGACAACTTGTGGCAGGAACCAGCTATGACTGGAGAACTCTGAACTCTTCATTGACAAGGGCACAGTTGTTTGCAACCAGCTGGAGCATCACAGTTGCCTTCAGCACTGTTTTTCTGACATGCTTACTTGCAATTTTTCTTATATATCTTGTGCTCTGGGTATAGTCTCTTCTCCTCTGTGGTTCTGCATAACTGATGCTAGGCAATCCTTTCTCACTGCATATGTTGCTGCTGCAATGTTTCAACAGTTTCTGTGCATGATGAAACAAGTACCTTCAGGTGCACTGCATGTTGCTCAAGTGACATCCAAGCAGGCTTGGTACAATGTCCAAAAGCCCGGCGTATACCAATTATCTTCACAGCCCAAAGTTGCAGCATGATGAGCTTTGGCAGCTTTTCAGCACATAAAATAAGATGTTTCAGCCAGTTCAAATAATATACAAAATTTTACAAATACTTTCATTGCCTATTGACATAATTCTGCCAGACTCATCTCCATTCAACTGAGGGCTCATGATTCTCAGTCATCGCCTAGAAAATTACTAATTTGGTGCCAGTTATCGCAACCTCAAACAGCTTAAATTTGAAAGGCAGCAATATGATTGGTCTCCATAATCTTTTCTGCCTTTGTAGATTTACTGCCATTAGAAACAGAGGTGGGACCTCTGGCCATCCTATTGAGCTATCATCGTTTTTTTTGCCAACTGCCATCGTTTTATCCAAACTTGGGACAGGAAAGTGTCGAGTCATCATAGATATGAGGCATCAGCAATTGCTTCAGTTTGTGAGAAGCACAGGAAGCTACTTAAGAATTAAAGAAACAAGATTTAACATCCTAAAGAAACTTAAAACATTATGATGTAATGATTAATCTGTTTAAGTATGAAAGGGGTGCAGTTTACAAAACCTATACATGTAGGGTTTGAAAGAGGCTGTACACAGACAGGAACAATCATTCGGATATAACTGGATGCCTTTCATACATCATTGATTTAAATGTAAAATTAGAAATAGAGAACACACACATTGAAGAAGTCAAGATAATGAACAATTTAAAAGTAAACTATGTAGTCACAAATGCAGCACTGAAAGTAGATCATCTTATAACACAACTTCCAGTAACAAGCAGCATTGGTAAGGGAGGACACTGAGCAGGGTAACTTGAGTAGTTGAGCTGTGACCTCCAGCAGCAGACGATGATGGCGAGGGGGAGAAGGCAGTTCGAGCAGTTGACTGGGCCCTTTCTGGATAAAAGGTCTTTTGAGAAAAGAGGGCTGATGGGAAGAAGCAAAGGATTCGTCAACTCAATTTAATTTGCATGCCTAGTTCCAAATAAAAATGTCCTTGTTTAGCCTTAATGTTTGTAATGATCTGATGCCAATGGAATAAAAAAATCCTTGCTTCCTGATCTTTGGGTCATCCATATGTTCAAATCTTGTGTTGTATTTTGCTGATAACTTTATTAGAAACGCAGAAGATCAGACTGCTTGCAGACATTCAAGTTAATTACAAATTACAACTGCTCAAAGGCAGAGTTTTAGCAATATGATAAAAGTTTGCAAAAATCAAGCAAAAGATAATAATACAAAAATTAAGACTCTGCCATGGATTCCAGAAACTTGAAATATTAGCAAAATTGCTGGAAATACTCAAATCAAGCTGCGTTTCCAAAGAAATATGTTAATATTCCCTTTTCAATGGACACTGCTTAATACAAGGGTATTTCAAACATTTTGTTATTACATTAGGCCAAACATTACATTGGTCAATGCGATCAAGCCAAAACTTTGAAGGTATTAAATTATTTGAGAAAGTAAACATTGAATTTTAACAAAAACTGTAATATTATTACTTCATTACTGAATTTTATCATACGAGTTGTGTCCTTTGAAAAATATCTGGTACTGGGAACACTGAAGCTCCTATTGATGTTTTCATTTAATGTCTGCTGACCAAACTGAGACAACTTAGGGCAGAAACCAGCTATGACTGGAGAGCTCTGAACTCCTCATTGACAAGGGCACATTTGCACAGAGACTCTAGTCAAAATGGTCTCATTTGTATGTGCATATCACACCCACATAATACCTCTACCAGCCCTGCCAGTGGTGTCATTCTATCCTATTCACTCAAATCTATTGTGGTTATTTGAGCAGAACCATGTTTTTCTGGATTAGTGGTGCTGGAAGAGCACAGCAGTTCAGGCAGTATCCAAGGAGCAGTGAAATCGATGTTTCGGGCAAAAGCCCTTCATCAGGAATAAAGGCAGTAAGGTGATAGGTCAGGGAGGAGAGGGTGGAGTGGATAGGTGGAAAAGGAGATAGGCAGGTAGGAGTTTGTTTCATGATTTACTGGCAGGGTGTTTCACAGAGCTTTCTGCATGTGAAGTGAAACACAGGCTTTAAAGAATAAAGATCCCCCTACAAGTGAAAATGTGACACAGTACTAGTAATTTATCTATTAGAAAAAATGTTATTATGGTGTAGACCAGCAGACACACAAAATGCTCTGTCTAAATTTTGATGAATTAAAAAAACAAAATAAACTAAATATTAGCCTCAAGTTAACAACACAAGAAAGAATTATTGAGAGTTGATTTTTTTTTCTCATCCAATCTCCTTTTCCTAGTTTCAGATTATAAAAGATTGGTATAATAGGCTTTATGGAAAGGAAAGAACTTGCACTCACAAAAGCATTTTCACGACTTTCAAACAGGCAAAGTGCTTTATAACACATGAGCTAGCTGTAGTTGAAGTGTAGCCATTTCAAAGAGGTTTAAAATATTATGCTCCAGATGCAAGCTCCTAAAATCACCCATGTTAACATAAGAAATATTGGCACAAGTTGATATCAAAAAGTTAAAAACTTCTAAGGCCTAAATGACTTGTATTATTTCACTCACTGAGTTGGGAAATTTCCATCTTTATCTACAACTGTTCTCTAATCAACCTGTTCAGAGATGTTATTATGCACCTCTGGAGCAGATGGGACTTGAATCCATGCCTCCTAGCTCAGAGATAGGGAAAATGCCACTACATAAGAATCCTAGTCCAACTTTATCTACACAATAACCTTGGTAACACTGCATACCTGATAAAGGGCTGTAGACTGAAGTGTGCAACATTGGAATACCTTTGTTGTATATTTCTTAACCAGAAAAGAATCCAAGTTCAATTGAGACAACATACTACCAACATTGGCTAAAGATTAAAACCATAGGTAACTTTACTGTTTTATGTCTGCTCCCCATATTACGAATCGTGCTTTAAATGTCTAAAATCACTAACCTTTGAAGATCTCCAACATCTGCAAAAGGCCGTGTTGGCACCCAAATCTTCAATATCAAAACTATGAACCACTTTGGCAACATCTTTGCTGATTGCTCGGTTCACTCTGCTGTTCCTTTCTATTTTACTCCTAATCATTCGATACAGAAAATAGCCACCAACCATTACTCCAACAGTTAATGGTAATATAATCCAGTGAGCTACAATTAGAAAAATAAATTAATACAACTTAAGTCAGAAGTTAACATGATCTAGACCATTACCTAACAATTCCTTTATGCATGTGATTTCTATTAATTTAATTCAATTTTCTAGTAATTTAACCAATTTCAAATTTATTTTCTCTTTTACCAGGATGCTAGAATAGCTGGCACTATTCAATTCTTTTGTACTTTGTGTAATATAATCGGGCTATTCCTATGAAAGGAAACTTTCAAGTTTGGAAGACCTAATCATTTGTAAAACAATGTAATTTTGGAACAGGTTTATCAAGGTTTTGTATCACCATATATTTAATGCATGTGAGAGGTAATTTCGGTTTAAACTTTAAGATGTGCCTGGACCACAGACTGATCTATAATAAAAGACAAAACTTTTGTTTCTTTTCTAACAACCATTTTATATACTCAAAAGTAGAATAGTTTAAATTGTGCAGAATGCTGACAATTTGTGAGCGATAGTAAAAATAAGCAGGCTCTTGATTGATGAAGCCATT
>NC_057723.1:40962430-40964731 GCF_004010195.1 Chiloscyllium plagiosum
GGGAGTGGACGGTTCCTGATGGGAGACAAGTACTGGACAAACAGATCACCCGGGGTATTCTGCATCGATTACACCATCAGACCCACTGGGGGGTGCAAGCCATGTGTGACACAATCCTGAGAGACTATGTATGCAGGGGGATGTACACATTAGCCCAACAAGAGGTAGTCGGATGCCCCACTTGCCGGCGTATTAATCAGAAAGCCATGCGTTCTATGCCAGCTGGTGGTCAGCCCCTAGCGATTAGGCCATTTCAGAGGATCCAAGTTGACTTTACGGAATTACCCCCAGTACAGAGATGGAAATATCTGCTAGTAATAGTAGATCATTTCACTCACTGGGTAGAGGCTTTCCCAACTGCCAAAGACGATGCACCAACCGTGGCCCGACTGTTGTTAGAGAACATAATCCCGAGATATGGCATAATGGAATCTATTGACTCCGATTGCGGGACGCATTTTATTTCTAAGCTACACCATTTGATCTGTAATGCCCTGGGTATCCAATGGAATTTCCACGCACCCTGGCATCCTCAGAGTTCGGGTCGTGTTGAGAGAATGAATGGCACGCTCAAGACTCAATTGACTAAGCTGATGTTAGAAACTAAGTTACCTTGGCCAAAGTGCCTGCCCATTGCCCTATTGCGGATACGTACGGCACCTCGCCGAGATGTCGGGGTTTCCCCTTATGAAATGCTGTTCGGATTACCGTATTGGAGTAAGGTTGATGGATGTCCCACTCTACAAGAGGGGTATGTATTTATCCGAACCTATTTACTGGCCTTATCCCGTTCTTTTGCAGAACTCTGGAGGAAAGGTCTCCTGGCTCAGACTCCGCCGCTCGACTTCCTCCTGCATAAGGTGGAGCCCGGAGATTGGTTACTTGTTAAGACCTGGAAGGCCGAAAAGCTCCAGCCGCGGTGGGAAGGACCGTTCCTGGTTCTGTTAACAACTGAAGCAGCTGTTCGGACGAAAGAAAAAGGGTGGGTCCACGCAAGAAGGATAAAGGGGCCTGTTCCGCCTGAAGAAGAAAGCACCTGGACATGCGAGCAAGGGGACAAGCCGTTGTCGGTAAAACTGAAAAGACAGCAATAATGAACTCTACTTGGACTGTATTGGTGGGGATATTGATCAGTTTACTCCTGTATGTGGGGGAGGGTGAGGGGAGATGTGACAAATGTCGAACTACAGTAAGACTTGGGATTCGAATCTATTCGGGATCATTTGTGTCCCATTCCTATGTGGACGATAGGAATGCATGTCTGTTTAAATTGGAGTATGCGTTTGAAATCAAGGTGTAGTCTATATCTACAATTGTATGAAAACGTTCTTTTTCACATTATGTGCATGATCTTAAGAGTGGGAATTTGGATCGGAACGCCACTTGCACATTATTGACAATACAAATTAATTGCAGGGTATACGTCCAATATTGCAAATTTCATCTCCACAGAATGTATAAATAATATCTTATACCTAAAATCTCCATAAAACATTAAACTTAAAGTTCTCCTTTGAATAGAAAAAAGTACAGGCAAATCATGCTGACTACAGTTTATGCAACAGTTTTACTGCAGTCATCCTTGTAAACTGATCGGTGTGCTTTAATGTGGTTTAGGAAAGTTTTAATTCCTATAAATTTAATTTAGGTTCTGTACGTTTACCTCAGGTTTGCCCAATTAGCACACAACGTTACTTTTCATAAGGAACGTAAGTCACATTTTACGCAAAATTATAAAATGTTGAATTCTGTAAAATGCATTAGCGCCCAAATGGCCGCCGGAAAACATTACAAAATAAAGTGTTATTACCTACTTCAGAGGACGGGGTCTGTGATTGGAACAACCAAAATGGGAAAGTGGATAAAAATACAAACAATCCGATGATGGAGAGAAAAGGCAAATCCGTAAAATTATTTTAAAAACTAACCGCCCGCGGGTAATTATTAATTTCTACATTGATTGGCGCTGGGGGGGTAACAGACAGACTATTTGTTACAAGTGTTAATTCCTGCAAATATCTGCCGCAGAATTTCAAACTGGCGATTTAAAGAGAATTGAAGGCACGCACGTTTCTGCTGGAGACCAGAGGCCCATGTCTGTCCTGGAGCCTCCACCCGGGTACCTCCCTGCACCTGCCCTTCCGACATAGCTTCTCCACCGGGGGGGGGGCGGTTACCACCTCCTTCAGCCACTCTGTCCCCTCAACCTCTCTGTCCCCACCCACTCTGAACCCCTCCCACTCTGACCCCCACTCACTGTCCCCTCAACCTCTCTGTCCCCACCCACTCTGAGCCCCTCCC
>NC_057723.1:40965413-40969565 GCF_004010195.1 Chiloscyllium plagiosum
GTACACCCCCGCCCGACCACCATGTTTCCAAACTAATCGGTTCACTCCCCCAGTGGTAGTGGAATGAGCTGTACATTTCCCACCTCGTCACGCTTTAGTTTCTTTTTTTGATCTTTGGATTCTAACGCACTGCTTTGTTTTGTTTTGTGAGAATTGGAAGTGTCTGATTCAGACCCGATGGGTGGATTGGCCTCCTCTTTCTGCAACAAAATGTGCCTGTTTCTGTTAAGGGTCATGGATCCTGAAGTCTAATGCTGACATCAGGATTAATGTTAAAAATCACACACCAAGTTATAGTCCAACAGGTTTATTTGGAAGCACTAGCTTTCAGAGCGTTGCTCCTTCATCAGGTAACTAGTGGGGTAGGATCCTAACATTGAATCTATAGCAAAAGATCACAGAGTCATGCAATTAAAACGATATATTGAAATACTTAACAGCAATCTAAGTTTGTTCAATATATCATTTTAATTGCATGCGCTGTGATCTTTTCCTATAAATTCTGGTTTATGAACCTGCCCCACTAGTTACCTGATGACGGAGCAGCGCTCTGAAAGCTAGTACTTCCAAATAAACCTGCTGGGCTATTGCGTGATTTTTAACGTTGTCCACCTTGTCCATCATGGCTACGAGGATTAGATCCAGAGGTGCCCTCCACTGCTGTTTTCCTGTCAATAGGAAAACTCCTTGTGCATGGGTCAGGCTGGTATCCTTGCTAGATGTGCAAATCCCTTGTGCAAGCTGGTACTTATCAGCTGGTAAATTAATTCTGCTTCTGCCCTTTTGTGATTGTGTTACATATTACCTCATGCTTGTGTCTCATCACTGGAGTTTATTGTCACAGCTATTGTGTGAAAATGACACCACACTTTGATAATAATGTGGCACCTTAATTATAAACAATTTCTAAACTTTCATTTCCTGTGTACATTCCACCATGTCTCTGATATTAATAAAACACAACCAGCTATTTCAAGACCTTCCAGGGTCAAAAATCTTACTTTTCAGATTTTCTAATTACAGGACTTGAACACAACTTCAATCCTGATATTCATGTGCAGTATTGAGGAAGTGCTGTGCTATTCGACTCAACTGTCTTTTGGATGAAAAGTCTAAACCAAAGCCCTGTTGTTCTCTCAGATGGATGTAAATAAAACCATGGCACTATCCCAAAGGATGGCAGGGAAGTTATCTCGAGTGACCTGGCCAGGATTTACCCCTCAAATCAACATCACAAAAGAAAATTATGTGGTCACTTCCACATTATGACAATGACTACACTTCAATGTAATTGGCTGCAAAGCATTTGCAATGCCTGGTGGTTGTGAAAGTTGCTCATTTCTCTTTTTATCATTGCAACTGATTGCAGATGAAAATGATTTTAATTAACTGCACCACAGATACTTTATTATCTCAAACATCACAAAACCCTGGTGATTAACACATTTCTGAGAGTTCATGCAAATTAGGTGCCATATTTCTCACATTACAAAATTGACTGCTCTTCATTGTGCGGCACGGTGGCACAGTGGTTAGCACTGCTACCTCATAGTGCCAGAGACCTGGGTTCAATTCCCACCTCAGGTGACTCTCTGTGTGGAGTTTGCACATTCTGCCCGTGTCTGCGTGGGTTTCCTCCGGGTGCTCCAGTTTCCTCCCACAATCCAAAAATGTGCAGGTCAGGTGAATTGGCCATGCTAAATTGCCCGTGGTGTTAGGTGAAGGGGTAAATGTAGGGGAATGGGTCTGGGTGGGTGGCGAGTCGGTGTGGACTTGTTCGGCCGAAGGGTCTGTTTCCACACTGTAAGTAATCTAAACTTCATTGGCTGTAGACTACTTTCTGATATTCAGTAGTCATGATAAGCTTTCTTCTTCACTGTTAGTTCATCTGGCTCCAACAGTTAGCTCTAGCTGTAAATTAATGACTAGTTTATCTGGGTGACTAACCACTGACTGCCCACCTACAGCATCCTTGCTGTCTGTTTCCTTCAGTAGGGTTGAGCATCAGATCACTGTTTGGAACAGCTGCATTTCATTGTTGGATTACCTTGAAAAATTACAAAAGATATTGAAAGATCTGCTCATCAGTTGATTAAATTTCAAATTTACCTTGTCTAGCTTACAAGCTGTTTGTAGAAGTGCACTTCTACATGGTACACCGTGACTTGTCATGTGAATTCTCTCATAATTGCTTTCAGTTTAGGGAGAGAAATTATTAAAGTCTGCACATGGAACACTGTTAGAAGTGAGCATCTGAAATTGTGAGGATTTTGATAGCTGGAGAAGAGCAAGCTACTATAAGAAACTGTAACAATTAATTAGAACTGCCATCTGTAACTCATGTGAGTCAAGATGGCTTTGAATTTTCCAGTTCCTGTTCCTGTGGTGATAAGAAACAAAACTGGAGTGTTTTTTTTTAAACCAATCTCAATGGACAAACTTATGAAATAGCCACAGAGTTAAGCAGAAAACCTGAATATGTAAGAGGGCACTCCGTTACCAGTGCTGGGGATAGAATGCAACACTCTGTATCACACCCTTGACCTGAGAAGCAGAGAAGTCAAACTGGTGAAATATTGAAGGCTTTGAAGATCCATTTTGAACGTTATACTATCGTTACTTATGAACAGTATACATGTATCATGAAGTATTTTCTATGTTTCTAAGAAATATTTACAGAAAGGTCAAGGCTGGCATAGGAGATGTAAATATTGTAAAGGACACCACAGAAAAGGAAGCATATCCATCATGGGGAAACCAGTGCTTCAGCTATAACAAGTTGTATCACTTTACACCGAAGTGTTTCACTCCAAAGTAGAAAAGCAAACCTATGAAGAGTAACCTACAAGAATTTGGCACAATTATGTCTCCTAGTTTGATTTGTAACATTGGAGTTGATGCAAAACTAGAGTATCAAGTGATTCGGCTGGCCGGGGGTGGTGGGGGGGGGGGGGGGGGGGGGGTAGTGTCAGTTACATAGCACTGCTTCATGCAATATTTTGATCCTGACAGATCTGTGTGGTGTGGCTCAAGATGATGACTGCGAAATTACACCAATGAAGGTAAATTTGAGGCTGGATGATGTAAAATACTCAACATAAAAGGACAAATGAAGCTGAGAGCCTAATTCAGTAGGAAGATCTATAGTTTTAAATAGCAGGCATTAAGCAAATTTGCTCATCTCAGCTGAAACAAATCTGAAACTTGGACCAGTAAACTTACATGTACCAGAATAAAGTTGCAGTGTTTTTGCAGGGCAGCGGGTCGTCAACTTATCTAGAAAGATCTTCAAAAATTACTACAATAATTTTATAAGTTTTGGATGTCTTTCTCGTGAAAATAGTCGCAGAGTAGATGTGAGTATAAGATCAATTCTGTATATGCCAAGGAGCTTTCTAGCTGTTCTCAAGTCCAACGTAGAGGAAAAGATAGAGGAGATGCAAGGGAAGTGACAACTCCTCCTGATCAATTTGAATCATCCATGGTGAACGTGAATGACCAACTATATAGTCACAACAGCAGACATATACCTAACAGTGAAGAAGCTGCCCCTTTGCTGCAGGCAGCTGATGTGGAATATGTGATGCCATTAACTGCACAGAGTACAGAATGATCATCAATCCCAGAGGTTTCACTTGCTCCAACAAAACTGATGGATTAGCAACAACAGCTATGATTGTTGCAACACTCACTGTGGGAATAAGAATCCATGGAATAATTGATGACACCCATGCCTATCCTTAAAATCCTGAACACTTTAAGGATTAAGTCTGCAATGAGTGTGCAGAAATTAATGGAGGTGTGACTGGGGAAAAACAATTTTGTTCATGAGTGATGATTTTCTTTAAATAAAGATTGGGCAATTTGTAATTGCAAAGGATAGTGCATGCTTTTTTTAAAAAAAACTGATTAGTAGCCATACTCATAATGTAGGTAAAAACAATGACTGCAGATGCTGGAAACCAGATTCTGGATTAGTGGTGCTGGAAGAGCACAGCAGTTCAGGTAGCATCCGAGGAGCAGTAAATCGACGTTTCGGGCAAAAGCCCTTCATCAGGAAAAAAGGGAGAGATCCTGAAGGATGGAGAGATAAGTGAGAGGAGGGTGGGGGTGGGGAGAAAGTAGCATAGAGTACAATAGGTGAGTGGGGGA